>NC_046968.1:23206947-23506947 GCF_009769545.1 Cyclopterus lumpus
CACACCTGAACTCTTGCTTTCAAATCAAGTATTTGTCAATTACGTCAATATTTATGACCACACGAAGGAAACAAACTTTTGGAATTATTCATAAAAAGTTTGACTCTTAAAACCCATTGGGGCTTTGGGTGTGAAGGAGGCTTGACCAGATTCCTCTGACAGTGGAAATGTAAACAAACAACCCACAAGCGTCATCGGATTCTGATCAATTCTGATTGATGCACAGAAGTAGTGACGTAATAATTTCCCCGTCCCACGTCCAACCAGTGAAAAAAGCAAAGAACATCAAATATAAAAAAATATTTAAAAAAGTAAAACTAATAATTTTCCGTACACAGACTTGATTTATTAGATTTTATTCCCAGAGTTGGAGATAAAACCTCAATTTGCCCCCCTCCCCCCAAAAAATAAATATTATTCAACTTACATTTTTCTCAAAGTTTTCCAGACTGAATTCATTGGGTTTGAGGAAAAACTCGGTCCTGTGCATGCGTCCGGTGTTCAGGATGATATTTGTGCCCTTCGGTACCCTGTAGCCATCTATGACGTCATCAGACAGTGCTCGGCGCATGGTGAAGTCCACCACGGGGTGGAAGCGCAAGCATTCGTTGATGAAGCTCTCCAGCACCCGTAACCTCGGGAGGTCCCCGTTCTGGAGCGACCTCTCACCTGCGGCGGAAAAAACCCCAACAACAGACGTGAGATATCGACACGCTTAAACACATCACACAGACGGCTCTTAATCATGACAATAGTATCAGTACATCATCAGTCTCCCAGCGCCTTACCTACAACAGTGTCTATCTCATGGAGCAGCTTAAACTCCACATCTGGATTCTGTTTGAGGAGCAGCAGCATGAAGAAGAGGCTGACGGACAGAGTGTCTGGGGCCGCGATCACCATCTCCAACACACACTGCCTCACGTTCTCAGCGGACAGTTCACCGTGGTTCTGAAAACACACACACACACACACACACACAAGCTGATGTTAATACACAAAGTTTGGAGGAAGTGCTGAAAGTTTTGAAAGAGGACCAAAGTGGGGTCGACTTTTCTTTGATATTGAAGCACACTAAATGGCAACGATCCAATCCTCATCCTGACCTGTGCAAATATGAGCTCTGCGGTGAAGTTGATGTTGTCCAGTTTATCCGCCTGCTCCACATCTCTCCTCTTCTGCTCCACCAGGCTCTCTATGGCATCTTGCAGCTCCTGGCTGTGAAACGACAGATGCATGACATCTTTGAAACAAAAGTCGATCGAGGAAGCGCGCTCGTCACATTGCAGAGAGGCGGATGGACTCACGCGGCCGTCTTGTGCCTTTGGTGAATCCAGGCGAGTTTGAAGTAAACGTCCGGTTTGATCAACACAGTCTGCCATGTGTCAAAATATTTCTGAATCTTCAGCAGCAGCTCTTTTTCTGTGCACAAAAAATAAATCAAAAAACACTCAATCTTAACTGTCATATCGGATTGTGTTTAACTTGCAAGATGACATTAATTCTGAGATGAATATCAATGCTGACCATTGACGGGTACACCCAGAAAGAGTCTGTTGGAGATGTCGACCACGGTGCAGCGCAGCAAACCGAGAACATCCACGCGACCCAAACCGTCCAGGTCGTCCAGGTGAGTCTGCGTGGAGGAGACGCTGACCTCCACCGTCTGCTGCAAGCCCGGACCTGTCAGGGCTGATACAGAAAAAGAGGTTACATGAACTCAATGAACCGATGGGTTCGTCTGCGGGGGCCGATGACAGGTGGGAATGCTACCTTTGGTGTAGTAGGTGCGTATCTTTTTCCACAGAGTTACGTTGTTGTTGAATATGATGCCTCTCTCGTGCATGCCCATGCAGCTGAGTCCTTGCTTGCTCCCAAAGCGTGAAGTATAATGTCCATTCTTCAGTACGTGGTGCACCGCTGATGCCCTAAAATGAAGAAACAAATACAGAAAAACAGATTATCAATTTACACTCGTATTTATTGTGTGGTAACTTTATTCATCGGCGTGAGCGGAGACAACCGACCTGCTGAGGACGAGGGTCTCCTCTCCATCGATCCAGACTCTGACGATGTCTCCATACTTGTTGTTGTAGTAGTTGCTGGCCGTGCCTATTCCAGTCCAGATGAATCTCGCATATGACAGAAGTGGGCCCAAGCCCAGGCAGAAACAAGGACCTATAAATGCCGATACAAAATGAATACAATGTCAGCTTGTATGAAATTCAGTTTTAAAATAGTAACAGCATATGGCACCGGCACAAAGAGAGAACAACCACTGGACCTACCCGGGACAGTCTTCTTGTCCGTGTGGTTCCATGCAGCCAGCAGCACACAGACCAGTAGGATTAAGGTTCTGGTTGCCACGGAGAGGCCCGGCGATCCCACCGCGGTGGCGTTCGGGGACATGGAGACCAGGTCCGCCACTGTGGCGTCCAAACCTACAGGAGTCATCGTCCGTTCACAGGCAGAGATCAGATCCATAAGAAGGCTGGTTTACATAAAACGAGTGCGACTGCACAAACCCGACGTTGGGCGCGAGTGATCAGAACTGCCTCAAGGATCTGGGCTTCCTCTTTATATGCAAGCCTGAGCTGGTTACGAGCCAGGTCAGGGTAATGCAAAAGCCACAACAGTGGAGGAAAATGGTAAACAATACACTGGTGACCTTGAGGCAGTTGGATTTTTGCTGTCGTGTCCTCGAGCGTATGGGTCGCGGTTTGGTTAGGTGCATGTTGTGGAGTCCGATCCAGCGGGTTCATGGCTCGTACTTGACATTTTGGTGATAAGAAGCAAAGTTTTGCTCCCCCTTTGAACATCAAAAGAATCGGACTGGAGATCCTCCAAAGGAGCACCTGGCCTGTGAGATCAAGTGAAATGCCGTTTTGTTGTTGTTAAAGCTTTATCTGTGTTGCAAAAAATATATTTTCATTTTTTGTTTACGATAAACATACATACTTCAGTTTTCTTTCATTTCCTCCACAAAAGGAAGAAGAAGGATAGTATTCGTATATTCTGTGATGTTTTTAAGCACATCTAGAGGAGCTTTTCAGTTTGATCTCTTCAACTTACAGTATTTGTGATTCCTCAGATTCCTCCATCAGACCACCAGTAGATGGAGAAGCAGAGCTGGAGCAGCGCTTGTGTCTCAAAAGGAAGTGAGGGGGGGGGGGGGGGGGGGGGGGGGGCTCATCTGTTGTGCCTTATCTTACAAATATCTGTGTATCTATAATATATATATACATATATATATATATATATATATATATTTTTTTTTTAAATATATGTATAGTATATTAAAAGCACTGTTTGTGAACATTTATTCATTTAATAATACTTTTTGTATGGCTTTCTATGAATTCTGTGAACTATGTTTCTACAAACCTCGACTTTATTTTCATGTGGTTATGCATTTGATTTGATTTGGCAATTTGTAACAAAGCCAGATTCAGTTTGGCTTCTGCCTTTGTTCCATTTTCTCATTCTGCATGAAGGACTCTGTGAATTCACTCACCGCCCACATTGGAGTCCAAGAATGCGCTCAGTTCAAATGGCCGACTGTGTGCCGAGGCCCCTGCCTCGATAACGATGCCCTGTATGATGGCTGGGACCTAGATGGTTCTGCATGATTAAGCAGACTCTCTCTCCCCCCCCCCCACCCCCCCTGTTTCTCCCCAAAACAGAAGTTAATGTAACCTTGTCTCTGTGCTCTGTGTGGTGGTCAAGCACGTCTTTGTCTCCACCACATGTGGAGGGAGTTGTTCACAAGTCAAGCAACAAGATTGATAGAAAGCTGAAAGTGGTTAAATGTCACAGCACGTACAATGTCTGAATTTATGAATTCCTCCTCGAGGAACGGCATGCAGCAATATGGACGTGAACTCCGACTATAAGCTTTATTGTATGTGACCTGCCTGAACACCAGTGAAGTCGTTCTAATTCAAATCGTTTTATTCCTCGGCTCTCGTTGATGTTCTTGAGTGTGCCATTTTACTGGCTTAATGAACTCAACGACAGCGATAAAAGTGTTAAGACGAATAAAAAAATAAACAAATCTTCCCAGTTTCTTGGACGGAGAAAAGAGGTGGGTGGGAGGATGAAGCTTGAAGGGAGACACGGCTGTCCTTGGCCTACAGCAGCAGGACGGACATGGACCTCTCAACCGGGTGGTGAGGAGAGAGATAAGCCTTCCTCCTCCGGAAGGAGGAAACAAAACCCCAAAAGATCAATGAGAGACGGAATCCGTGGGCACCATGTTGACATACTTACACCTCAGGGTTCATTAAAACGGAACCTCACTTCATCCCAATCGTTTCGTGCCACGCGTTCGAGTGTGAAGCGCCCGTGAATCAGATATTCATGCGAGAAGTGGTCGCCCTCCTCTTCCTTTTGGTTCCCGGTCTCGACTAACTGGTCGAGCCCGCGGGGTGCGGTGGACGAGAGACGCAACAAAGGAGCAGCCTCGGCCTTCTTAAGATTGTATGTGCGTACGCATCTACACATCGGCTGGAGCAATACAAGCTGTCCAACAGCTGGCCGTCAGTGACCTACAGCCTCAGGCAGGAGTTTACACACTAGAGACCCCGGTCAGCTCAGGACCTGAATCTAACAGTAATGTTACATGTTTACGCTCTCTCCTTCTGTGTGTGTGTGTGTGTGTGTGTAAAAGTAACATGAGGCACACCATGGCTGCAAGAGCAAGTAGGTCAGCTCTATATCTGCCACTGCTCCGTGTCAGCAGAGAGGATTATTAACTGACTTATTGAAACAAACTGTATTGCTAAACAAAGTCATAACTGAGGTGATTACAGAACAAGCTACACTTACACAGGCAGAACCAGCTCCCTTTCACAGTGAAGGGTCCTTCAAATGCCTGGAGTGGATCCTCCCCCCCCCCCACACACACACACACACACACACACACACACACTTCTCAGTGAAATGTCACTTTTCTGGTCGAGTTCAAAGCGTGGAAATGGGTCATAGTTGCAGTTGGTGGATGGAAGCTGTGAGGATGTGACAGGCACCGGCGCCGCGGGAGAAATGAAGGGAGGATACAGGAGTTGGGGAGGAGAGGACGTGAGCCAACTCAATGCAAACGATATTGATGTTAATGCATTTTGATGTCATGGATTAGTTGTTTTTTTCTCATTCAATTTGTCTGGTTCTAGTGTGCTCATAATATGAATATGAATGATAATAATAATAATGTGTAAAATATATGTCAACATCAATGACCAGTCAGTTTGTCTGGTGTAATGCATGCTGTCATGTGTTATGTATGTGAGTGCTTTTGTGTGTGTGTGTGTGTGTGTGATGTCAGTCTGCCCACGGCGCTGCAGTGGAATGGGTTGTCCTGAATATAAATCAGGTGACTGAACAGGCGGGGGTTTCTTCCCAGACAAGCCCAGAAGATTGTGTAATGCCCACTCCTACATTACTGGTTTGCATGTGCATGTGCACACACACACACGCACACACACACGCACACACACACACACACACACACACACACACACACACACACACACACACACACACACACACACACACACACACACACACACACACACACACACACGCACACACGCACACACACACACACACACACACACACACACACACACACAACCCCTTCTCTACTTGGCGAACCACACAACAAGCACTTTACCAGTCTGCCCTCAGACAGACCACCCGGCGCTGAAGCTGACTGGACTCTATTTGGAGCTGAATTTCACCGAAGGACTTCCTTCCTGTTGGATTGGTTCGGCTTTAGTTTGAGTTGACTCGACGTGTGTGTGGCCGGAAACCTTTTTGCCCGTCCTGTTTGACTCTTCTTTTACATTCACTGCTGCGCTGGGATTTCCTCCCCCGTGTGAATGCTGACGTTGGCGGGCGACCCTCAGAAGAGAGGAGGTGAAGTGGTGACCATGTGGATCCCGACCCCCAGCATGACTCTGCCTCAGCGTTTGGTGCTCTATGGGACGTGTGCTGTGGCGTTGATGAACTCGGTGGGCCTCCTGGTGCTCTTGGTGCAGCAGAACCAGCAACGCGTCTTGTTGGAGCAGACGGAGACAAAGCTGACGGAGGTGGAGCAGAGCTCGGTGGTGGAGTTCCTCCAGGAGGTTCCGAGAGGAGCGGCGGGGCTGAGGGCGAGCGCCGGGGAACACCAGCAAAACCAGTATCAATACCAGTACTCCAGGAATAAGAGGAGCGAAGAGCTGGAGAAGCAGACACAGCAGGAGATGCAGGAGCTCCACCAGGAGGAAGGAAAGGAGCTCCATCCGCAGGAGGCCAGCCAGGAGGTTGGAGAGGAAGCAGAGAAGAAGATGAAGATGAAGCACAAGCACCGACACGGCCAGAGTTACCACAAAGCACACGTGCAGGATGACATGATGATGATGATGACTTACTCCATGGTCCCGGTGAGAGGAGATCCCTGCTGCTGGACAGACAAAGAGATATATTTATGAATATTCTTCATAAATAGTAGCATTGTTTTGTCATTGCTGAGTAAATGCTGCATCATCAAAAATGGGTCCCTGTGACCATCAGGGAGTCTTATTGCTCCACATCCATCGTGTGGCAATGTGATTAGTTGCTAATTGTTTTGGTAATGCTGTATGCGCCACGCTAACACAATCGGGGCCTTAATGCTACACCTGTATTATTACGTAATCTATTATTAAGTTTATGAAATGTGACAGCATTTAAAGTAGCTAAATTAGCAGGACCAACTACAACAACACAATGTTTCTTACATGGTTAATATCAGTGATAATAATCCTATAATGTAATATAATTAATTGGTATATAATATAATAGTATATCATATAACACTCATCGGTGGGGGCATTGAGCGTATGAATATTTTTACTTTCGATACTTAAAAGTATATTTTGCTGTTTGCGCTTCTAATTGGGTAACATTTTAAGTTTGAGACAGTGGATATATATATATATATATATATATATATATATATATATATATATATATATATATATATAGCTGAGTGCTGAGTGGTTCCATCACACCAGGTGCTCAGTGATGGAGTAGTTGTACAGTATAGAGGTATAAGCTACTCTACTTTACTTTGTAAGTAAAGGATCTGAATACTGGTGAAATGGGGGGTCAATGAAGGGGTCAATGGAGGGGTCAATGGGGGGCCCACGACTTATTTTTGCTCCGGCGCCCGATACTGTAGTTGGTTTATCCGTTTCTAACATTTATTAATTGGCAATGTCATATTTTCACATTTTCTCTTTCTCTTCAGATCAAATTGTTGATCGATATTTGCAACAGCACCAAGGGAGTCTGCATCTCCGGTACGTCTCATACACTTTAAACTACCGACTCACGTCCAAAATACCACTGTTCGTTGTCACAGATCACAAAACGCACAATAGAAGTCAAACGCACAACTCAGGAGGCGAAGAAATCTTAACTGAAAATGAGGGAATGAGACCAGGTGGGGGGGGATATACTGGTAGATGATGAGGGAAACAACAGCGGAGTTAGCACATAAACAAATGCCAAGACACAATGAATGACACCCAATCATGTCATTTTGTATTCACTCACATCCTAAAATCCTTCTGTTGCAGGACCACCAGGACCGCCTGGTAAGTGAATTCTTCGTTCGGCATCCACATTTAAAATCTAGCCAGACTCTACGTCTCCTTTTGTGGTCAAGTGACCCGTGTTCTCGCCGCATGTGTTTTTCCATTCATACCCATGGCGAGGCCGGTTTCTGTGCCACTGCAGGTTTGCCCGGTGTGGACGGTCTTCCCGGCCACAATGGGACTGATGGCATCCACGGACTGAATGGACTCCCCGGGGCTGATGGGAAAAGAGGAAAAAAAGGTAAGGAATAAGTGAGACTCTCTTCTGTTTCTACTCACCGTCCATTTGTGTCAATGCCTCGAGCGACGCTGGCCATTTTAGTGAAGAGCAACGGGTACAATGCCACAGTCAAAGGGTTGAGTGTAACCCGGGGTTAAAGATAGCAAGAAGCACACACAGCCACTTAACATCACGCACGCACGCACACACAAACACACACACACACACTTTACTGATCCATCCATGTATCATATTGACGTTGGATTTGATTCGCAGCTGATGTTATTCATCTCTGTGGTTTCGGGCCTCCGCTAATTGGACCGGAAAACTCCTCCCCAGTATCCTCCCACTTCACTTCACTGTTCTCCTCCACAGCAGACGGCACGGCTCTAGGAAGTCAATGGAATTATTTATGGTTTTAACAATAGGGCCGAAGTCTTTTGGGTTCACGAATGCAATGTCGGAGCTATTTTTTTGCCTGATTTATTTCCATCAGGTGAGAAAGGAGAGCCGGGTGAAACGGGAGAGCGAGGAGAGGCTGGTCTACCCGGAGAGAAGGGACAACCGTCCAACGACGTCATTATTGAGGGCAAGTCGAGCTTTACACTCACTGCTTTGTGTCGCCATTTTGCATCCCTAAGTTTAAATTAAAATGATGTACAGATTCGCTAAATAAATCTTTCAAAATACCAGATCTGGGACACCACTCAGAACACATCTACTTTCTTTTACATCCAGAGGGTTTAGATGTCGTCCTCTCTTCTTTATACAGGTCCTCCTGGCCCTCCTGGGCCCCCTGGGCCCCCGGGACCTCCTGGCCCTCAGGGGCCTTCCAGAACAAGGCACCACAGAGCCAACCTTCAGGCTGCTCATAGCCTGGGTAGGAGGCCTCTATCGACCGGTATCAAACAAACAAAGTTCATTCTGGACCTAATTATTCTCACCATGTTGTCGTTGTTCTGGAGCTTTTCAACGTATCAAACAATTTACCAGTTTGCCCGTTAAAGAAGTGCGTTTCTTTTTCTGAGCCCTTTAAGGACTTCTCATCCAAGCCTTTAAAGTAAAAAATAAATAAATCTACAATTCCATAAAAACTGTGCGGCTCCATCTGCTGAGGAAGATGGTGCGATATGATCAAACGCTCCAGAACAGCTCATAAATGGTGCTTATGGTGAGAGGGTTGTGTCGAGTTTAAGAAGAAATTGTTCCTCACAGGGCTCTTACACGCGATTCCAAACGATGACACCTCATCTGTAAAGGATGCTGTGAAACTACACGAGAAGCCCGCCGAGAACACCGGTGCGTGTTCAGAGAAGCGTTTACGCAACATGTGCCGCGTGGCAGAGACCGGAAAGCATCTGAGCTGCGTGTCCTTTTGCCTCCCTTTCAGAGTGCCTGATCAAGTCTCTGATCAACCCCAGGAATGTGACGAAGATGGAGAGCACATTCGGCACGTGGATGAAAGACACCGCTCGGCTGGACGATGAGAGGATTTGGGTGGCGGACCACTTCTCTGGTAAGTTGAATGTATGTTGGACTACAGAAGCTGTAATAAGCTCTTAATTACCTTTTTTTTTAAAGCAGTGAACATTGCTCGTTCATCCCCCAGGGCGCGTGGTGAAGGAGTATCAAAGCATTGCCTCGTTCCAGAACAGCAGCATCAACGTGGACGTGAGAAAGTTCTACCAAGGATGCGGCCACACCGTCCACAACGGGTCCCTCTACTATCACATCGCCGGTACATCCAGCATTGCCAGGTGAGCCTAAAAAAAGAAGAAGAAGAAAAAGTTGGATGCGTCGCTGTCGTTTTCATTCCTTCCGGTTAACAAACCGTCTGTTCACAGGTTTGACTTCCTCACCAAGAAGCTTCACACCCTCTCCATAGAGAATGCTTTGCACCACAATCTCGCCTACCTGCTCCACAACTCCAAAACCTACTTCAAGCTGGCGGCGGACGAGAACGGCTTGTGGCTGATCTTCGCCTCCAGCGTGGACGAGAGCATCACGGTGGCCCAGCTGGACCAGAAAACCTTCTCCGTCACGTCCTATGTCAACACCACCTACCCCCGCACCAAGGCCGGCAACGCCTTCATCGCCTGCGGGGTCCTGTATGTCACCGACACCAAGGACACCAGGGTCACTTTCGCTTTCGACCTGCTGAAGGGGAAGCCGGTGAATGTGACCTTTGACCTGAGGTCTCCAGGTGGCGTGCTGGCAATGCTCTCCTACAGCCCGAAGGACAGACACCTGTATGTGTGGGACCACGGCTACGTCAGGCTCTACGTGGTCCACTTCCTCTCTGACGAGTGACGGGCTGATCGCGACAGACATGACTTAAGTAGCGGGAACTGGTTCTGACCAGTCGGCTGGTGAATCCCTCTTTTGGGAACTGGTCATATTTAGATTTTAAAGAGAGAAATATACACTTCAGTCTCAACTTTATCTTCCTGTAGAGCATTCCTGTCAGAAACCAGTGTCCCTGAAGGAAATCAGTTGTTGGTCACATTGTTAAAAATAAATACTGCTGTATTTATATGCTATTGTACATGTGAGACGTTGGTGTTGGTAATGTGTGAACTTCTTTTTTTTTTAATCATTTTGTATCAAACAGTTCATACATATTGAACTCCTAACTACTTTAGTGTTAGTGTTTTGTGCATTTGCATGACGTTTATGTATTTTCATATCGTCGCATGCTATCGCCCCTCTGATATTCTGTACATATTAGGCTGCCCAGCTGGCTTTTGTAATGAAGCTGCATGGTCCCTGCTGGTCGCTCGTTCCTTCTCGACAGAAAAATTACAAGAAACAACAGCGCCAAAATCAGCCTGATGAAATAAAAAGAATTTATTCACTTTACAAAGGTAAAACTCTGACCATGACCTGTTCTCTCACACACCTCCAGGCTCAAGTGCCCGAGTAACATCTACCCATGATATTGGCTTCTTTTGCATTAGTTCATGCACACACACACGCGCATCTATATACACACACACACACCCACACATCAGTAGGACCATTGTAAAACACTTAAGCTACATACAATACACATAGTGGGCCGAAAGAGGGAGAGAAACAGAAATCTCTTTAATAAATACCATACACACACACACACACTTAACAAAAGTCACAACTAATCCAGCTGGTATGATACAAACCAAAAATAAAGAAATGCTTTCATGTTTGTACAAGCTGTTGTGGTATTTCATATATATATATATATATATTCATGTATATATATTTATATAATTTATATATTAAAACTATTTCAAACGTTTCACTAGTGGGCCAAATAAAGCCAGACATTCATTTGTATATAACAGTTTCTTCTTCGATATCCTATCTATTTGAAATAAACTTTTAGTGTCTCCAGAATTTGAGTGCAAATATCTATTTCTTATGGATGAAACGGTAAAAACAACAAGCGAGGTAACGCACACACTTACATACAGACTGTGTTGCACTTCTCCCAGTCGGCTACAGTAAAACCCCTCAAATTCCTAAAATAAAAAGGGCAATAAGTTAAATAGGAATAGTCAACCAAAAAAAAAAAAAAAAAAAAAAACACAAAACATGTAAATAATTTAAATAACATAATTAAATTCATTTAAAAACAAATTCCAGAATATCGTTGTGCAAAAAGTGAACCTTTGTGTTTCTGCTCTTGGGAGGGTGGGCATTCGGGGGTTGGACCAGACGGATGGAAACATTAAAATCACGGGAATAAAACACATCATCTTCAAACAGGAATGTTCTAGCAGGGAGTCGGCCGCACAAACAGGCATTTGAGGGCGGGAGGGCGAAGGGGGGGCAGGCGTAGAGATGGCAGACAGACACACACACACACACACACACACACACACACACGCACACGCACACGCACACGCACACACGCACACGCACACACGCACACACACACACGCACACACGCACACGCGCACACGCACACCGAGCCTGAACCAGGAGAGGGCCAGAGTGAGTGACGGGCAGCCAGTGAAAAGGAGGGTGGGGAGAGCAATGCACCATCAACTCCTCCGTAAAGGTCTGAGAAGAGCTGGGCAAAAAGGGCAAAACCATTGAAACAAAATGCAGATTCCAACAACTCGATTCACACCGGAAACCACTGACTTAATAACAAACCACAGTGCTGGTTACAGTAGATGCTAAGAGATTTCAGCTGTGGGCACAAAATGACGACGGTTACACACTTTTAAAAGTTTTGCTTGAGCACTTTTACAGAGCACTATCAATAGACCTGTGATTGCATCGCGGAACGAGAACAGGACATGCATAGCTTCCCTATGGACACACTCTAAGAGTAGAGATTCTTCAATAAAATTACAATAAATTTAGCTTTAAAATCAAGTATGATACCTTTTGCTCGTAACTTTGCCTTCGGCCTTTTTTTTTTTGGGGGGGGGGGGGGGGGGGGGATGTTTGCAGCTCCGTTTTTCCCCCCCATTGTGGATATGATTTACATCAACGGTAAACCCATGAACACGGCACACTCTGAAAGATGCCAAAAGCCTGGTGGTCTTTTGACTCTTCCCCCATCAATTATACTATTAATGCCTAGCAAGTGTAAGCTTCTTGTGTTTTTTCCTTTCTGTCTCTTTCCTCTTTGGACCCTCAGAAGCCGACGTAGACGTTACAGGATGTCAACCAAGCTGCTGGGGATATTGTAGCGGTCAGGGAGGACCCTCATCTTCAGGGTGCCGTCCGCTCCACAGGTGAAGATGCGGTTGCCGGGCCGCGTTTCCACCTGCATGACACCGGCACCGATGTTGCGGAAGATGGACTGCTTGGTATGCTCGGTGCTAAAAGAGTGCATGAGACCGTTGCCGGTTAACTTCCACACCTGGAGAGAAAGGAGAGAGAGAGAGAGAGAGAGAGAGAGAGAGAGGAAGGAACAAGTGTTAAGTTTCTTTTTTTCAAACCTGTACCAAATACTGTCTTTTATCATTTTTTTTATTATGCAAAGCCACTGTGATTGTCAAGTTCTGAATTCAATGAGCATTAAGAGTCCAGGGGAAGACTGAATCGTGTTAACACAGCAAATGTATCAGATTTCTTGCGGTCTATTTATTTATTCTATATTGTTTAATATGTCGCCACTTGTTTTTATCAATAATGGCAAACGTAATACTTCCAGCAAATGCCCAGAAAGAACAAGAGTCATTCTTTTAACATTTATTATATATTTGAATTGAACCAATAGCTATTGTATCAGCAGAAACACCAGAAATGACATTTAGTAGTAGGCCTGAACACAGAATCAGACATTAATCCTCAGCGCACAAAGTACGGCTGCAAACGTGTCGTGGTAGGTCAGTGAGCGAGCGATGGAGCAATGAGTCACCTTCATGTTGCCCTCCGCAGAGCCAGTGACGAAGAAGTCCTCGAAGGCATCCAGTGCGAGGGCTTTAATGGCTGAGTCATGGGCCTGGAAAGTGTGGAGCAGCTGCCTCTGGCGGATGTCAAACACGCACACAAAGCCCTTTCTGCCTCCAGTGATGAGCAGCTGCTGTTTGGAAGCGTACTGCAGCACAGTGGCCCCGTTCTCATGGCAGGGGAACGCTGAAGAGGTGGGTGGGAAGAGATGAGGGGTTGGATCACAACTTGAGAAACGGGGGAAATCATTACGCTCGGCTTGTTTGACGCCTTTTGGGATTTCTTACCGTGGACCATGGTATTGCTTGGTGAAATCAGAGTATCCCACAGGCAAACGTTTCTGTCGACGAAAAGATGACGTCAGTGAGTCGATACCAACAGAGAAAGATTTGTGTTGTTCTGTACAGACACTGACCTGTTGTCATTGGACTGTCCGGCTGTGGCGATGAGGCTGGAGGAGGTGATGAAGGCAAAATCACCGCAGGTCTTAGTGTGGCACTGCCAACTCTGTAGGGCAACACACAGTACATTATACATGTTAATGACTCATAGTTCAGTTTTGTCTAAAGATGTCTGTGTGTGTGTGTGTGTTGGGGTGGTGATGAAGGAGGTGAGGGAGGCAGGTGGAGACCTCACCAGGTAGGGTTTGGGGTTAGATGATGTCTGGTTGACCTGCCAGAGACTGAGGAAGCCCTCTCCGTCAGCAACTCCACACTGCAGGAAAAGCACAGAGCAATCAGAGAGATCACAGCGAATAGACAAAACACAGACGCTGCACTCTCTGTGTGTGTGTGTGTGTGTGTGTGTGTGTGTGTGTACCTTATTGCCCTGGGAGTTGAAATAGAGCCGGGTGACCCGAGCATTGCCTGCTTGTCTGAAGCAAATGAGCTGTTGAGGTCTGTTCCATTCAAACATTCTCACACTGCCGTCCTGAGCCCCCGTCATGTCTGACACACACACACACACACCCCGAGAGAGAGAGAGAGAGAGAGAGAGAGAGA
The DNA here is from genome assembly GCF_009769545.1 of Cyclopterus lumpus. NCBI lineage: Eukaryota > Metazoa > Chordata > Actinopteri > Perciformes > Cyclopteridae > Cyclopterus > Cyclopterus lumpus. The sequence goes on from NC_046968.1 coordinate 23,221,182, forward strand.
GAGAGAGAGAGAGAGAGAGCAGACATAAGAAAAGAGAGATAAAAAAGTAGGGAAAGTGAGAAGTTAGTCAAAATGAAAATATGAAATACTGTTTATCAAACTCATAAGCACAGGCTCTGCTGTGTAAACACTTACAATACTGATATATGGGATGGGATGTCATTCTCTTCACATTGTTTAGATTCCTCTTCATAATCTGAAAAAACAACAACAATAACATCAATTAATATTATGTAACGCATGATGTCCAGAAAATAAAATTATAGTTTTTAGGTTGAAATGAAACAACCAAAACCTTTCATCTGTGTTCTGTTTATTGACAAATGCTTACTGATGATTTTGATAAACTGACATGCTGATAAGCCCGAGATTTGTCTGAATGTTTGAATACAACAAACAGGCTTCACTGCAAACGGGCACAAAACAAAAAACCACAGCATCATAAACATCTGAATAGCTTTCAATGTCCAAAATATCTCCCACATATTTCACAGAAATGAAGAGCCCGTTTTCAGCGCTTATGCCAGCGTGAACTTACATTTCTTAATTTTCTTTCTTTTGTATCAATGTTCCCGTTATGATTTACCAATTGAAGCAGACCCCGCCGTACATTGAAGCAAGGCTCTTCGGTAATCCCCTGAACCTGCATGACACACTCTGTCCCGTCTTAGTGTATCACACACACTACTACCAACATTTATCAACATGGCTGGGACATGGAGAACCCTGGCTGCGTGTAAGAGTGACGCACATCTGTACCTTGGGTTACCGGCTGTGAGAGCTGCTGGCTGCTATCTGTGTTTATGTACGTCCATCTCTGCCATACAAACACAAACCCCCTCTCTGTATCAGCCTCCATAGACTCAGCAGGCCAGCTGTTTAGTCGGCACGACTCAGTTTGGCTCGACATTGATAAGAGTTCAAAATACAAACCTTTCCCGAATATGTGCAGGGGCCCACAGGCTGCAGAATTAAATCAAAATAGTCAAGATCCTTTAAATGATAAAATCAGAAGTTTTTCTCCTGTTTAAATGCGGGTTAATAAAGCTAAAGCTTTGCATGTTATGAAAAGAAACACTGCAGACTTCTTTAGAGGTCTATCGGCTTCAAAACAGAGCTCAGTGTCCCTCTCCTGGCTAGAACAGAGAACTGCATACCCAGTTCGGCTGCGTTTGTGTACATCTGTGTTCAAAGTGCATAAACTCGTACCACACTGGCTCCCATGCTGGTCTGCCCACTGCCGAGCCATGGCATGGCTGCAGAGACCGCCATCTGTGGAGGTGCGAAGGGAGCCGAGCTCGCCTGGGCAATGTTGGTATGAGAAGATCGATGGTCGGCATCGTCAGAGCTGCAAAACACAACACAAGCATAACCATCACGATGCACAGAGACTCAGCTATTCACATACAAAACATTTGACACAGACATAAAGAAAGTTACTGACGGTGTGTCTGCAGGGTTCACAAAGTTACATTTTTACAATCATAATGACCAAATTATGAAAGTATGATGGAAAACCAGTAGGGACAAATGGCATCTATGACTCTGAATCTCACCTCCGGGACTCCTTATCAAAGTCATCCCCTATCCAGGTGTAGGGCTGGACGGCCACCAGAGAAGACACGTCCACTTCTTGGACGTCATGAGTGGAGGCTAATACGATCTCGTTGGAGTTAGACTGGAAAAAGAGGGAAGCAAGGCAGCAAGGAGGGAGGAAAATACATTAATTAATGTAATTAATTAAATGTGGATTTGGTGGTCAGCATCCTAGAAAGTAACTGATGAATAAGTGTGTATTCATAGACAGGTTCCTGGAAAGGAGTATATCATCTGGTACTGTCTCAGAACATTGTCTATATCTACCCTTTACGCTTTATGTAGTTCTTTCCATGAAGAATTAGGAAATTATAGACCCATACAGAATTTTTTTTAAATCACATCCTTACCTTATTGATGGCAAATGCCATGATTATATCAGACTCCTTGTGAATTATTTTAGCCTTTCCTCCGGGGTAGCCCAGATCTGCCTCCACCTTGAGAAGAAAAACAATACATCAAGGTTCAAAGGTTAAAGCTACAGTAGGGCGGCTTCAGGGCCAATGATTGTAATCAAATTGTTCAGAAGCCTATTCTTCAAAAATTCTGTTTATGTTGACTTAATTTCCTTCTACGCCAAAACTCGGTCAAAAAGATATCCCACTTTACGTGTTGATAGTGCAAAGTACAACTACATTCATAAGTGGAGAATGTGAATGTCCACAATTAAATATTGACTATTGATTTTGGGATACCCTGGTGACAACACCCTCCATATGATCAGCAAGCCTTTCACAGCCCTGACAGTGAGCATGCAAGTTAGTACGTCTACTTTGTTTGTTTTTTTGCTTTTGGGGACAGCAGAATCAGTCCAGCTACAGAGGAGAAAGGAGTGAGAAACACAGGGACATGTGTTACTGGTCGGGGATCGGATGTGAGGCCATGTGAGCGGATGTCAAAGGTGTCCCAGTGAGACGGAAAGATACGTTGTTAGATCTAAGCCTGAAAGCCTGATTTTATGCCAGAAATATTGCCAGAACAGTCACCATCATGCCAAGCTGAGGAGGAGGCGTGGGGTTTGTATGCGTATTCATAGTCAGTGTATTCTTTGCAGTAGATGGTGGTCAGCAAGCCCCCAGTTTGGAGAGGCAGATAGGAGAACCGACACAGGAGCAAAGCAATGCATCGCAGTGGACTTAAAAAAAAAAAAAAAAGTATTTCATTTCATTTCATCATTTCATCATTTCCCCTTAAAAAAAAAAAAAAAAAAAAAAAGTATATTTAGAATACTTTCACCGCTTTAAGTTGCCGCTAGTCATCCCTTCACGACGGGGAAGTGAAGCCGTTTTTTTGTCAATAAAGTACACTTAGACTGACCTATAGTCTTTGGCAGCACATTGCTGAGCTTTATGCTGGTACTCATTTCTGGTTCTCCAAACTGGGGGCGGAGCCAACCGGCGTCTACTGCAGGTGGTGATGCACCAAGTGTGGCTAAAGATGCACGGTGTGCATGAGGTGCACAATACTTCTTTTAAAGTTGACTTGACTTTGGCTCTCCTTGAAGCTTGGCTTTACTGTGACTCTCCCAGACAGACAGATGGACAGACATAGCCGGGGGCCTTGGCCGGTACAGTAAATGATACTACCTTATAGGGACTGCTAGCTCCTGCTATGCAGTTTGGGTTTATACGGTCCATGTGGTTCTCTACAGACTTCACAACACACACAGAGGCAATGTAGACACACGACACGGCACGACACAAAACACATGCACAAACACAGAAAAATAAAACATGGAATGAATAGAAAATGTAAAAAGGGTCGACAGGATCTTTGATGTACACGCAATGCAAACAACTCGAAACAGGGTCCGCCTCCTGAGCATGGAGCTACAGTCATGGAGCAGTAAGAATGAAAATATGAGTTATGGAGCCAAGCGCCTCAGTTTAATTTCAAGTTATCGAGTTACGCGAGCGAGCAACTTGCAATAATAAGAAGCTAAGCATCTGGGACCAAAATCACTGGGACTTTTGTCTAATTTTGGACTGGCAGCGACAGTAGCCGTCTGTCATCAAAGTGGTTACATAATAATGAATAGTTCCAGACACCGCAGAAGGCAGTGAACCGTCCCGTGCTCGGTTTAAGATGTCAAAGGAGGCAAAGCAATGATAATGACTACAACAAAAACACAGATAAATGCTGACTGAGCACTTCTCTGTGTATTACAGCAAAGTGATGGATTTATTGACATAGGTTGGACCTTGGTATCACAACACAGTCATCCATTGAGGCACATGCGCAAAGCTTTTACGGCCTATGATTAAGCCCTTCTTCTGTCCTTGCTACTGCCGTGCACCAGATACCTTTCAGAATTTGAAGCTGTGTTATAAATCTGATAAACGCCTCCATAAATCATCATTTCCAGTCTTAAAAGTGTGTACATTAAGTTTTTCATGCATGTGGGCAACCTTTTGTACACATGCTCTGCAAAAAGAAAATATAATGAAAGTGAAAGTAAACTATATTCTGGATTGGCCCATATATAAATGATGTACTTGTCTAAACAATAGCCCTCTTTGTCACCTGTAAGATTTAAATTCAGGAAAAACAGGAAATGTACATTCAATAAATAACACCTTAAATATTAAACATGCTTTTCAAAGAAGCAGAAATATTTCTCGGGCTTCTGTCTTCCAACATTTCTTGGCTGCGTGTCAGTTCGTTGGCGACAGTTACGAGTCTCATCAATCACTAGCATCATTGTTGTCATGTGGATATTATGGGCCCCTTTTTTCAACACGGTCTCTTAATCTGCCGGTGCTTGCACTTTAGACTGTAGTGACCCGAGCCAGTCGCACCGGTCTGTAATTTACAGATCACATATGAACCTCTCTTAGTTAAATGTGACACAAAGCCACTTATAAAAATGTAATTTCCAGGAGAATATAGCATTATATTTGGGCCAATGCAGTGATTGTGTTGGGGTAAGTGAAAATGACTGTAATACAAAAGTAAAATTCTAATATGTTGGTGTAAATAATTAAGTTAAATACAACATGTGTGGGTGTAGTAGTTATGATAGCTAGTGAACACTGAAGTGAAGAAAAAACAAGCAGATATTTATATATGCATGTTTGGCTGCTGACCTCACTCTGCTTCCTTTTCTTCGTAAAGATGTAACGGATCAAAGTCTCCTGAAGAACTTCCTGTTTGACCAGGAAATGCCAAAGACGTCGGGCTGGAAAGGACTGATGGTTCTTTGTCCTGATAGAAATAAGTTGGTCACATGTGAGTACATCCACTAACGGAGACTTATGTTCAATACCATAATATACGACCTTCTACGAAATGCGTGACTGAAATCCGTTCTGATATGGAAAGGGAAAATAAAGCCAAAATGGTTTTAATATTATAGTTCATCTTTCTCTATAATATCAAACTTATAAATATTTAATATAAACCCTTATGGGCTGCAGCAGGTCGGTATACCAATATGAAATATATTTTTAAATAAAGAAATATACAAACAAACATTTCACAAACGTATCTTGAGGTTTGCTACTGTTGGCTAAAGGGCGCTGGCTGTTACTACTAAACAATGTAGTTCTTTCAAGAGAACGTTGTTCGGGTGAAATATTCTTTTAGGAGCGGTGCACTTCAGAAAAGGTCTGCTTGGGATCCCGAGCTATGAGTTGGTTTGTGTTAGTGTCAGCATCGCAGTGGTTGTGTGTCTTCCATTTGTTGTCAGTCACTCTTAAGTAGTGTGGAGTCGTTAAATGTTAACGTTTCTGAATGGCCTGGTTAATTCAGAAGTAAAAAAGAAATGTAAATATTGTTTTTAAAAAGTGTGTGAGAGTGTCTCGACATTTTTGCATTTGATTAATACTCACTTGAAGGGCGTGTTGTCTGGCTCCAGCATGGCTTTGTGTCGGAGTATGGCCGGGCCACCTCCTGCGCTGAGGTCAGTGGGGAAAGTGTTGATGTAGTTGGGAGGCGGGCCGTCAAACTTGTTCATTCTCTCCAGCAGAAGCTGCTCCCAGTTCTCTAAAGTCTTCAACACTGCATTGCTGAGAGGGGAGACGACTGGCAGGTCTGTGACACAAACACACGAATATACAGTAAATACTGTGTACAGGCAGCGGCATCACCAGCGAACGGTTTATTTATACAAATTATTTTCAACATACTAAAAACGTTTCACGCCCGTGTGTACCTGCGAAGTCGAGGCCAGTGATGGGGAGGAAGTTCTTGACGTTGTGATGAGCCAGTTTCACCATCACCAGGCGGATCAGAGCCCAGCTGCGTACCGCACAGACAGACATGCAAGTTTAAAGTCTGATCCAAAGACTTTGAATTAGTTACGAAGCGAGGGTGAGCCCTACCTGTAGGAGTTGGGGTCAGAGTGCTCCGTTATCTGCGTGTCAGAGAGGAAGGCGTCATCGTCATCGTCTTCATCGTCCTCTGCGCCGCTTTCGTCTGAGTCACACAGAGCATTGCTGTCCGACAGTGGCAGGAAGGGCTGAGAGGGCGGAAATAATGATGGAGGAGAAAAAAGCAAATGAATAAGGCAGATAGAGAGAAATAACTTTTGAATGACCTGAAGACTATGAGTCACAGATCTCATCACTTGATTCAACATATGTGGAATTGAATGCCTTACTTTGGCCACAAAGTAGTCCCACATGCTCAGCTCTGGGGGAATGAACTTCTCCCTGTATGCGGGTCTCTCTGTGGGCAGAGGAGGCGGGGCGGCTGGCGTCTCCTTCACAGGGCGTCCAGGAACGAGCATCCTCATGTTGAACCTGCGTCTGTATCGGTCCACATCCTCCGCTGGGGGCTGAGGGGGAGCTGCTGGGGGGGGGGGGGGAGAAGAACGAAGAGATGGTATCTTTCAAACACAATGAACTCGGCAGTCTGCTGCAAACTGACCTTCAGTTTTGTATCAATGACGAGGATGAGCTGAGACTCAGCACCATGTTAAAGCCAAAAGAAGGTCAAGAAGTAGAAAAGGAGGACAATCCGACATCCTTGATGGAGCTGAATTATTAACTTTGAACATTAACCTTAATCCTGCCTAAAATGTGGTTCCCGTCTACAAAATCTATTCTACGACCTGGATGACTTATAGCACACAAAAGAAAAGCGATACACTTGGAACAGAGACACAAATGCACATACACACACACACACACACACACACACACACACACACACACACACAAACGTTTAGGATGAAAAGCACAGGGCAAGACACACTGGGCATGTGCACAAACCTGCCCCATTATCCTGGGTGACTATCTCTGGCATTGCACCAGACAAAACAAGACACAAACCAGAGTAGACAGTGTAGTTAGACACACAGATACTACACAGAACATTACATAAGTTAATCAGTGTATATTTGATGTAGTGCGTGGCACAGAGTACACACAGAAAACACATCAAACAACGATGGCACATTTAGTTGAGCAGTCATGTGCTACACGTTTTCTCGTACCGACGGCACTTGAGGGAGGCAAACACGATGAGTTTGGTGACTGCAACATTTTCATTTTAAGTGAGTGTTCACTGGGCCGTTGTGAATGCATAACATGGGTGTGTGTTGAGACATGCCGGTAATCCTGCAGGCACACTCAAAAGGGCAGAGTTTTAACATTTGGCGTAGTGATTCCTATCAACTCGGCTGGCATTTAAGATCTCCGCTAACCAGCCCTTCAAAAGGCTCTTGGCTTTGTTGAGAGCTATCTCAGCCTCTACGGCAATATTGAGTCTAAATGCCAGCCCATCTCGTCCTCCCCCGCTAATACAACGTGAGCACAGATTACTTTGGCCTAATGAATATGAATGAACAGTCATCAGACTCGGACTTAAACAGTACAGCTACTCGGGAAATGGCTCAATTTCTACAAAAGAAAATGAATAATTGAATGCAGACAAACAGCTGAATCAAGTCACACAAGAGCTCTATCTACAATATGGGTATTACCTCTACTGCTAACGACTGATGCACAGAGTGATGCACTCTGGTCCATTCACATTCTCTTTTTAAACAGCTACAAAAGGGATCAAATAGAACTAGATGTGCAGCTCCAGCTCTACAGTAGTTGTCAGTGTCTAACAACCTCTCAAGGTGTACCTGGTTTAGTCTCAGATTCAGATTTAGTCTGAGAGGGCTGCTCAGCCTTGGCCTCTGAACACTCCTTGCTAGGCCCAGCTGTTGCTTCGGTGGCACAATAGGAATGACACAATGAGATGAGCATAGAGGACGTCACAACATGTACATGCAATGCAGCACACACACACAAACACACACGCGCACTCACTCACACACACACACACACACACAGCTGTTGGCTTATCATAACACTGAACACAGATGACAATGTCTTCATCGCACTAGTGAGCGTTTTTGTTTGTTATGGGCATTCAGTTGTAGCTGCACGAGAGAGAGAGGGGTAAGTCAAGCATCTGCAACAATGCAAACCTGTACAATTACCATGCACTGCAATCCTGCAAACCAGCACTGCAATCCACCAGCCCAGTTACTCACAGCTGGTCTTAGTTGCTGGTGCCACAGTGCCAAACCCCTCTCCCCTTGAAACGGGAGGAGGGGGGCGTTTGGGGCACCGGGTTTCAGTGGGGATGGGAGTGGGGTTTGGGGTGAGGCTGCTCTGCTCAGGTCTTCCTGCCTCTTGAGAGTCCTGTGGCCTGGCTGCCTCAAAGTCAGCTGGCACTGGGACACAGGGCAGAGGGGCACACTCACACAAGACACCACACAGCAGCAGCAGCATCTTAGGAGCATCAACTGGACAGGACCAAGTGTATGTCTATGTCAATGTGTAGACAGGCCGGATGGATGGAAGCATTGCCTCAAGTTCAGAGATAAGTCAGGATGTAGAAAGTCAACAGATGAAGTAGAAGAGGACAACGACAAGAAAAGGAGTACAGGGACAGGGACAGTTCATGAAGACCAGGGAGGAAGACAAAAGACATCGATGACGGAAATAAAACAGATTAGTAATCAACAAAATAGTAACAAACTAATTATTCTACCTGGTGGGGCCTCGGGCCTCTTTGGCTTAATAATGAGTTTGGCCCCTCCCCCAAAGACAGCGGCCCACATGCGGTTGTTGAGGGGGTGTGCCGCCAGGCGGAAGAGTTCATTGCTGCTGTGGGTGCCCAGGCCGTGAATGAGCAGTGCAAGATAAACAGCCATGACCCCTTCACACAGCAGCACGTTGAGCCTCGGCTGGTCCTCCTCTCTGGCAGACGTCAACAGAGAAATCAGGGACGACACACCTGCAGAGAGAGGACACACACACACACACACACACATGGCATTTGTGTCAGAGATAAACCTTCCACCGCAGAATAAAACCCTATCTCTGCACAATACAGAATGCATTTATGAAACATTTGCATGATGGCGTGATCAGTCTCCGCCTTTCTGATTCCTTCCCAGAGGCCATGGAGCTCCTATTATAGAACACCATCTGCCTCTCTGCATAAACACAGACGGCCTGCTTTGCTCTGCCTTTCCTGCTGCTTTTAATATTCCCTCCGAATCACATCTTTGATGCTCACACATACACCGTCTTCCTTTTCTATGCATTCTGCGAGGATTCTGGAATATGATCTAAACTCAGCTTCAATCTCATTAAAACAATTATTATTAAGACCAAAACATTAATGAAGAGCCATCCCCCGATAGCAAATTTGTACTTTAAGAAAAAGAAAAAAAATCTATTTTCTGCCTTAAGTTAAGACTCTAACTCAACATAACCTCAAACATGCAGGTGGTTGGTAAGGCAAGGACTTTGATACCTGGCCACTGTGCAGGCGCGGAGTTGGGAGTTACATGTTCTTCAATGCTTTCTGTGCGAAGTCGCTTCCTCTCGCTGAGCAGCAGGCCCTGGTACACCATCCCTGTAAACTGGTTGGCCTCTGTCTGGCTGCTGCAAAGCCAACAACAGAAAGGTAGAGAGTGAGCCACGACCATACACAACATCTACAATATGTTCAATATTTTGGGAACCGTGGTCATTGGCTTTCTTTCCTAGAATGAAATAAGAAGATACATTTAAATATTTAATTTGTCTACTGACTGAGCTCGAGTCGGTGTGTGGTTAGCCAAGCTTAGTGAAACAAATGCACGTCAAAAAAAGCACTTATTGCTCTGTAAAGGCATTTTTGTTTTCAGGAAGGCGGTTGTGCCGAGGCACTGCAGTACACGGGCAGTTACCTGTAGCTGTGGCTGTCACACAGTGCTTGATAGAGACAAGCAGACAGAGATGCTGCTAGTGTGTGCAGAGCATTCACCTGAGAGTGGAAGACAGACACATTTAACTTATTATACATCAAAATGAACGACTGCAGATGACTGAAATAGGCTGCGGACTCCATACTAAATGGATATAAAGTCGACAGTTCTGACCCGATCATCCATGATGTCAGGATGCGGCGTGAGCTCCATGAGGGTGATGGTGTGGAGGATGTCGTGAATGTGGTTGCTGAGGTGGAGAACTGGATTGGCTATGACCGTCTTGGTGGGAGCGATGCATGCTGACAGCAGAGGCAGCGTCGTAGGCAGAGGCAGAGGAGACTGCAGCTGCTTAACCGTGGTCTCCTACGGGGCGACAAAAGGAAGACGTGCATTTGCTTTTGCTGCAGAGATTGTTTTGCATTAATCCAGTGGAACGTACGTGTGTGTTCGTGAGTGTGCATGTGTACCTGCTGGCTCTCTTGCAGAAGGAACAGAAGCTCCATGCGAACAGAGGTGACTCCTCCCCCCTTGGCGCCATGAAGACTGCAGTAGGACAGAAACACCCTCAGCAGGGCCTGGTTCTTCCTCAGCCACGCCTTGCGCCTCTCAGAGTGCTGTTGCTTGGCCTGAAGACGACGCCGCTCCAGCTGGTGACGCTCGTAGGCCCCGGCCTCTGTGCGCTCCAGGGCGTTGTCGGATATGTCCACTGATGCCGTGCGCTCTCTCCAGCGCTCCACCTCAGAACCTTCTTCCTTCCCCTCCACCTTTGTGTGAACAAAATGTACGTTTAATAACAATGGTCAACCGGGAAGAACGAAAACCTTTGCTGCTAGTAAAGTGAATATAAGGTTGCATTGAATACATCAAATGTGATCAAAGCGTACCTTGTAGTTGCAGATCGTATGCATGGCTGCTATCTCCTTCTCCAGCCAACTGTAGAGCTGAAAGCGGAGCTTCCCTCCGTCCACCTCGAAGCCCGTGGCCAGCGTACGCAGCTCTGTCATCAGGATCTTCAGACAGGCACGGAACTTCAGCTGCTCCGCTATCACGTCCACTTCTGACTCACTCTGGAATACACGAGAGCGAGTTACAGGAAAAGGGACGACCTTACGGGAGCATTCCTGTGAAGCCCAGAGTTTTTTGGGGCTGTCCACTTTCTACAGGCTTTCATGAATCAGTTCTGGATGCAGACTTCACCGAAATATATCTATTTAACAAAGTGGGGCTTAATTTCAAATGACTTATGTGAATTCCACGAAAAATACTGTAAGATGGATAACAGATGTCCGTATCGGTCATATCTTTTGATCTCTTACAGCAAGTCTCATCTCCTAACACATTTTAACCCCTTTTGGCTGACTGTCATACCAGTTCAGCTACTTTTGTCTGATATGTTAAATCAAAATGGGTTTCATTTCAATGCAAATCTTCTGGTTGTGAATCATATACTACCCCTATTATTACATAGCTCAGTTAAGTCAGCATAGAAACTGTTCTAGGCCAATAATTGTCTTTACATAAAATCAAAAGGAAATGTATAACTCAAAACTAAACAATAACAGATATAACACAATTAGGTATTATTTAAAATAGACTACTCCTACTAAAAACATTCCAGATGTATTATTCCTACCTGTGAGTCCTCTCTCTGCAGTTTGGGGTCACCACCCTCAGAGCCTCCGTCTTCTTTGGTCTCAGCCTCTGGTTTCTTCATAGTCAGGCCATCATCATCATCATCCTCCTCATCCTCGTCTTCCTTGTCCTGTTCCCAGTCCAGCTTCAGCTCGTCGTCCTCCAGCTTGACCAGAGGCTGGCTCCAGTCCAACCCACCCCCACTATCGTTTCCTCCCCAGGCATGCACGGGGTCTGCGGGGGCGCCCCATTCCACGCCTCCCGGGGTGCCATTTTCCAGGCTTTGGGTCGAGTTTACGTTGGCTTTGCTAAGAGGTGATGAACCAGATTTCTTGGTAACTTTGGGAATCTTGGAGAGCACTTCCAGAGCCAGAACTGGGCAGCCCACCTGCAGAAGATTTAAAACACTTATTATACAACATTTGCATATTTGAATTTACATTTCACAGTCGGTAAAACAACTATAAAAAGGAGAGGTAGACATCTTTAGCAGAAGATTGGAGTGAGTGGCCATATTATTGACGAGCCCACCTTGAAGTGTGCATTGGCAGTGGTGAAGAACAGTTTGCGCTCTATGAGGTTGATCTCGTCTGCGCCGCTCTTCTCGGCCTTGAGGCCCACGGTTGCCGCTGTGCCCTCTGGATTTGCGTGGAAGTGGCGACGGATGATCAAAGGGTGTGTCCTCAGGTAGTTATAGAAACTAAACACCACAGGGTTGCAAGCTTTCACGGCTACATCTAATACAGAGAGATGATGACGAAAAGGAGAAAGGAAAAAGCCTGTAAGAATAGGTTTTGGGGGGGGAGGGATCACGCTGTGTAATACTGACAAGACTGCAACCAACCGACCAGGGTTTTCATCATCCTCTTTGGGGATTCGTTCCAACAGAGTGTCCAGAGCTCGCGTGTAATCCTTCATGATCCAGTAGGATATGCTGCGGAGAAACGGGTCGGGGTGAAGTCTGGAACAGTGGTAACCACTTCCGTCCCTGTTACAGCCCAAAACCTTCTCATGGAGGAGGCCTTGGCAGGTGGATGAATTCTCAAAGTCAGCCTCATACAGCCGCGCTACTATCATGGCCAACTGGAGATCCTCCATCTTGTCCAGCAACACCTACACATATGGCAAGGCACAGGAAAGGTGGGAGTCAGTCAAAACTGAAGTTTAGTAAGAAAATGTAAGTAAGCAAACATAAAGCGCAGAAAATTAAGGAATTTTTAGGTTGTAATTTGCCCCGCAATTAATATACGGCGCTAAACAATACAAAGCTCACGCTTCTATTTCTTTTTTTGTCTATCTGTATATTTTGACTATGCGGTATGAAAACCCTGGCCAAGGAAAAGCATGCAGGCTTTTTCATGCATCTTATCAGTGAAATATAGACTTCTCTCACGTGATTAACAGGCTGCAAAATATACAACTCTCTAAAAAAACATATATCTGCTATACTAGTGATACAAACACACTCTATATTGTATTTCCATAAAACTATATAGGCCTACCAAGTTTCCACTGTAAGGGAAAATGAGTGTTGGAGCAGACTCAACAGTAAAAAGCTGTGTCTGTGTATCGTGTGTGTTGTATAGTTTTAGAGTGTGTGTGTGTGTGTGTGTGTGTGTGTGTTGTTCACACCTCAATGGCGTCTTTGAGTGATCCAGCCAGTAGAAAGAAGGCGGCCGACTGTTCAAAGCGCTGCTTCCCCAGCAGGGAGAACGCATTCTTCAGAGCTGCCTTTCGCCAGCGGTCTTCACTGAAGTTGTTCTTGAAGAACTGAGTCATCTTTTCATCATGCTGAGACCTGAGAGAAGACAAACACACAGCTCAGAATCCCATTAGGGTTTTTTAAGAAACTTAACTAAAATTAAAACAGTAGGTCAATTTTAAATACCGTATTTTCCGCACTATAAAGGCGCACTTAAAAGCCTTTAATTTTCTCAAAAAACGCCTTATAATCCGGAGCGCCTTTTTTATGAATTAATTCTGGTTGTGCTTACTGACCTCGAAGCGATTTTGTGTGGTACACGGCGTTCACATCAAACGGCTTTATAACTCGCGTCAGCTTATTCGCCAGTCAAGTTGTGTTCATTTGTGTCTTTCGCAACCAGTTGCGAAAAGGGGGCGTGGCTTATCTCCGTGGCTTGTCTCGGTAAAAACTGTTATAATTTCCTCCATCCACCACGGTCGAAATAACCGCTAGTTCTGCTTTATACTTTTACATTACATTACATTACATTGCATGTCATTTAGCTGACGCTTTTATCCAAAGCGACTTACAATAAGTGCATTAAACCATGAGTCCAAACTCAGAACAACAAGAATCAAGCAAGTACAATTTCTTCAATAACGTTAAACTACAGAGTACTATCCGTAAGTGCCATTTAAGTGCTACTACAGCATTTAAGTGCTACCTATTCAAGGTAAAGTCAAAAAAGATACTTGTTGTGGACATCCCATAAACGTCGGAACATCTAACGCCCTGGTGTTTGGGTTCATAACATCACCCGTAGGCTCACACAGCTCGGGGAGTTTCACCGACTCCGCCTCGATAACTTCCGCTTCCAGCGCTACCAGAGCAGCGGCAGCCCAACGGGCGGAGCATCTCAACGCTGATTGGCTGGCGAGTTGCGAAAGTTTCGCAACTCGCGTTGGAAATTGAAATATTTCAACAGACGTGCGAAAGATTCGCAACGCGCTTGGTGTGAACGCCCCTTTACGGCTACCGTAGTCAGGAGCGTCGCGGAGTAATACATACTGTGCTTCGCCATGATATTACAGTGTGTGTATAAGGACCCCCACAATGGCACCTGTCAAGAGACACGCTTACGACGCGGACTTCAAACTCAAGGCTATCAGTCACGCAGTAGAACATGGGAATAGAGCAGCTGCGAGAGAATTTAACATTAATGAATCAATGGTACGGAAGTGGAGGAAGCAAGAAGATGACCTGCGCCAAGTAAAGAAGACCACACAGAGTTACGCTAACGTTTGATTTAACGCTAGCGGTATCAGACTGTTTTTTTTTACTGTTACAACTGAACAAGGTTGGGAGTTATTGTGAACACGTTTAATAAAGTTTGACTGACTGACTGTTTTGTTTCGCTTAATGCGCCTTATAGTCGGGTGCGCTTTATATATGAAAAAAGATCGAAAATAGACCATTCATTGACAGCGCGCCTTAAAATCCAGTGCGCCCTATAGTGCGGAAAATACGGGGTTGTCCCACCTGAAGAGCCCCCACAGGACGGCTTTCTTCTTCATGGCCAAGTAGAACAGCGCAGCATCTAAAGGGTCGTTGTTTCTCTGGAACGCAGCTTTACCGATCTGATTACACACAAACGTCACAGTTATTAAAAACATAATCCAAAGACAACACAGAAATCAAAATATCACACTCACTGCAGATAGTCACACATTGCAGTACAAATATTCCCCTTATTTGGCTAGTGACAAAGACCTATCTATATAAACTATTAGCTGTGTTTACAATAACTATATACGCTTATCATTATAACTGTATACTTCCCATAGAAAATAAAATCCAGTTGGTTAGTACAGAGAACAACACGTGTCTCTTGACACAATAACTTTGATGACTGAACTACAGGGAGTGTATAAATAACAGGAACACCTGTCCTGAATGATACTTTTTTTTTTTAAATGCCATTGTTTTGTTAAGACATGTTGGTTCAACTGTGGTATTTCCAGAAGGTCGACCAACATCCCCCCCAATGCAGAACATTCTGTAAGGGGTCTAAAATATCATAGTGAGCTATGTTATCCGATGGAGCCCATAATTCCTTTTCTATTTAATTGAGTGCATCACTGTACTAATGTTAGAAACTGTCAATTCCATCTGAATTTGTCCTAGTACCTTCTCCACTATTTTCCGCAGAGTGTTGATGTTACGAATCCACCAACCCACTCCGACAGCCCTGAGCTCAGACCACTGCGGGTTGCCTCTCTGCATGGCTGGGATCATGTTGAGCAGCTCCTCTTCGGCCTCGGAGTGGAAGGCCCATGCAAAGTGGCATGTAGATAGGCCTGCCACAGAGAGAGATAGATACATCCAAAGTTATCTAATTACCAACAAATCTGACAACATAGTGGTATTATTGTCGTACAAAACAATGTTCTCTGTATGTTTCACAGCAGCGGTATAATTACCCTGGTGGAGCAGCTGCATGCGGTAGAGGGGGGGCAGAGAGGTGAGCAGGCAGGTGTGAAGACGCATGGCCAGCAGGTACCTCAGCCCACACTCATCGAGAGCCTCACCACCTGAACAAACACAGCAGCAGGGAGCGGTCAGCTTTGCCAGTGTAATTCCACGACCCCTCTAATAAAATGGCAGCCGCAGAGCAAAACCCTTTAAAACTCCAGTATCACACGAGTTCATGCGAGCCTGTCAAGAGACTGTATCTCCTGTCCCTGAACCTTCATTCCCTCTCTGTGCTTACTTAGCCTTGGAACAACCTGCTGATGTCTTCCCCTCAAAAGACTAAATAATAAAAAAAAGGATGGACAATTGGTGCGGCGCAGTTAAAGAGGAAAAGTATAAGCACTGTTGTTTATGTTAATAAAGATTTGATTGCTGGAGATCAACTATATCCATGAACACACAATCAAGATAAATTATGCTTAGCGTTTATGTCTATAACCTTTAGTCAACTTTGATACAATCTCCTAACTCGGGTAACGGTTAATGGACTGGTAGACATTAAGGCCAACACGCCAATTTGCAATAAAAGTCTATTAAGCAGGTATGAGTACATCCTGTATCTTTTATATAACGTACAAAATAAGACAATACTTTATTCATCCGCAAAGGAAATATTCCCCCTGACAGATCAGAGCGTTGGGACAGCTACAGAATCAAGACCCGGAGGTGGTCCGTCTCTTGAAGTCAGGGACTAAATAAAGGACACTTCAATGGGGAGGATTATTGAACATCAAAGAACTCCTAAACTTAAGAGCTTGGATGGCCACCGGTGAGTGTCACATGGATGGGAGGATGAAAGCAAAACACTTGAAAATGACAAAATAGCAAAAAAATGAAATAATTAAAAAGAAAACTCAGATACTCAGAACTATTTTGCTAGTTGAAAAGGCATATGATACAGAGACAACTGTGAGGATAATGTGGATGGCTAAACCTATTTGAGTGCTGTGTATAATATAAGGTAGGAGTGTTTTCTTGTGGTTTGACATAATGTATATTAATCTGGTCATGACTCCCGTTCAAGGAATACAGACACAACAGTCCCTAACCCCAGAAAACCTTGGTGGTGCAGTAGGTTATATTTACTCTATGTTATAAAATATACCGTTTCACAAATGTGATTGTAACCTACAAGCACAAACATGTATGCTGACCTGTGTACTTCTGATCAGCGGAGCTGGTGACCTCAGCGCTGGTGGTTGCAACAGTATCGGCCAAGGCCACCAAGAACATCTGCTCCAGTCTGGTCAGTCCTGGTAGGCTGGAGTGCATGAGGTGACTGGACAACACCTGGAAGACAGAGAGCAAAGAGAAACTCAGTACTGATGGATTAAAAGGTTTTCAAACATGATGTCGTACTGATGGATGTAAAACATTATTCATTTATGGATGTTACTATAAATAGCCTACATTAATAGTGCAATAGAACAACAATACCTGAGCATGCTCTGGACCAAAGTAGGTCGGTCCATATTGAGAGAGGTTGATAACTCGAGACTTCTTCTCTGGCTTGTCGGCGGCAAAGTTCAGAAAATCATCTGTGGTAACGGCTTGGACCTGTCAACACAGGAGGAGAGGAGCCAAATGCATTAGTGGACAAAACCTCCAACAACAACAACAACATCAGAGCTCTCTTAACTCGTCGTACCTGGAAGAGGTCAGAATATTGGTCCTCTCCTGACTTCCGGGATCCATCACCGTCGGCCCCCTTGGCTCCCTTAGTGGCCTCTTCCGCTCCCTTGTACGACGTGTCTAGGTCAGCCAACATGAGGGAATAGAGGGGCAAGGGAGGGATGGAGTTGATCTCTGTGTAGTCCCTGCCTCCGTCGCGGCCGGCCACAATGGTGTCTTTTGCCGTGCTGCCAGTCACGCTGATAGTACGGGACAGATGTCTCCTGGCTCCGCCCTCACCTGCCTCCACATCCCTCACCACAGCGACTTCCCCGGCAATACACTTCACTAGGTGAGCGAGTATGGCCTGAAAGACAGAAGAGCAGTAGGTTAAAAAGCCCATGCAACAATGAGGATTAGATGTGCCAGAACACAACATATCCCTGTTTATCTAGAGTAAACAGTGTCTCTTGGCATCCGTACTTCGAGTTCGTCGAATCCAAAAAGGTTGGATGTACTTTAGCCTACTACAGATGTTGATGTTGTTGTTAAATAAACAAATTAGAGCCTTAAATAATGTTTGAGCATATTTTGGAATGCCGAAACCAGCTCACCTTGGCACGACGAACCTTGCCCAGGTCCATGAGTTCCAACAGCTGGGTGGGATGGTACTGGGGTAAAGTCGGTGACAGAGAGTGAGCTGCTTCAAACAGTCCCCCTTCCTGAAGTCCAGCCGGGGCACGAAGGGCCTCATCCACTGCAGTACTTCCTTCAAACACACTCTTGGACCTGGCTCTGCCTTCAAAAGCCGAGGAGGAACCTGCGGTTTGACCTCCAGCAATGTCTGCGGATGATAGGTTGCCCTCCTCTCCCTCCCCGGGCTTCTTGTCCTGATGCCACTGGGCATACACGTGCATTTCACAGTCCATGCCCACCACCAGGATGCCATCCCTCACCCAGGACAGGGAGACTGGCAGACACGGCGTGCCGTCCACAGAGGACAGGATGTCCACGGACCGAAGCAGGATCCAGCGTGAGCGGATGCCCTGTTTGATACTGCCCCCTAGAGGAAGGGTGATGACAGCTACCCCGTCCTTGCTGCTAATTGGCTCATTGACCACGCCAGAGATACGGCCGTACATGAGAATGTTGGATCCCACTCCCACTGTGAGGATGTGAGATCCGTCCTCCTTGGACAGCCAGTCCAAGTGAACGTAGTGCTTAATGTTGGGGGAGCTGTGGTCTCTGGTCATATATAGGTCAGACCTGGCATGGAGAAAATTATTAATTTACGACATCCACACTGGTAAACATAAAGTGGCAGATTATGATTCAAACACACAAGCAGTGCCCTCCTGACCTGCTGTACACGAAGAGGTTGGAGTCCACACTGACTCTCGGATCCAGGGTTGACGAGGGTCTGGTGAAGTCGTCCAGGTGGAGAGTTTGCTCTAAAACCCACTCTGAGCCACCAGTAGACTCACACTCATAGATGGACACGTGCATGGAGAAGTCCTCTCCAGAACCCTGCAACTGAGGAC
Organism: Cyclopterus lumpus; assembly: GCF_009769545.1. Lineage (NCBI taxonomy): Eukaryota > Metazoa > Chordata > Actinopteri > Perciformes > Cyclopteridae > Cyclopterus > Cyclopterus lumpus. Next base: position 23,239,981 of record NC_046968.1, read on the forward strand.
AAGAAAAGATTTCTTAGAATACGCCAAATCTGCAGACACTGTAGTCCAATCAACTAGACGTCTATCCTGTATCACATCCTGAAGTACATTGAAAACCCAGGATCATAACCCAGACTGCTGTTCATAAACCTCAACTCAGTGTCAGTTTTATGAGCCCCACACACTTTAACTACAGAGTAGCGACAGGATATGGAATTAGATCCTCAGATAGTTTGGTTTTATCGCTTCCTTTTCACTAATGGCTTAGGACAGTTTGGACAAACTGCAGTCTATAATGCACGTTACCTTATCTACATCCTCCATTACGTTAAATGAGAATTCACATACTAATATATGGAATTATTATCTATATTTGGAGGATCCAGGCTATGCCGCCAAATTGTGTTTCTTTTATGCATTTACATGTCATGCAATTGTCAAACTCAAGGTGATTGCCACAGTTAAATTGAATAGCTTTTTGGTACAATACACCGAAAAACAAAACAAAGCCAAATTCTAATTTCCTACCTGTCCTTGTCGCGGCTTTTTAAAGGCAATGGCCAGCCTGCCGATGTAGGAGCAGGACACCGCGACGGGCCGTCCAGACACACACACGGCACTGTTGTTGTCTTTCTCCTCATTCATCAGGGCCCAGGGCTCCCAGCGGTAGGAGCGGTTGTCACGGTCATCCTCGCTGTACCCGTCATCACCCTCCACAGCACAGCGCCAGAACCGCACACGAGAGTCAGAGCAGGTAGTGACAATCAGGTACGGAGCCAGGCACACGGGGTAGATAGAAGAGGAACTCAGATGACCTGGCAGAAAGAGGAGGAAGTACAAAAACTATTTCAAGAGACAATTTCTTGCGTTAACCTGATTATTTGGTTTCTACAGAAAATATAGTAAATAGATTTTCCAGGCACTCTTTTAGAATCAGCTCAACCTGAATTTATTTCCAACGTGCTCTAAAATGAATGTGGGACTATGTCATCCAGTTAACACTGAGAAAGGGGTTTTACACATTCCTATTAATTTGGCAACAACAACATGATGTGAGTCATATGTGTGCGCTCATCCCTACCTGCAGAGGGGGTGGCCCTGGTAACCTCCACCCCGTGGGGCAGGTCGAGTCGCTTGCTGTACACCAGCTTGGAGCTGAGGATGAGTTTGCTGGCTGATTGCAAGTTGGCTGTCGAGGCTGACCGAGGCAGGGGTCTGATAGGTGAGGTCTCTGGAGAGGAGTCAGCATTCACAGCTTGATTGGGAACCATCAGCTGGCTCTGGAAGCTGAAATCTGAGCTCTGCTCGTCTGGAGACAAAGATGCAGGAATGTTAAAGTGGCCAGTAAAGGAAGTTTTAAAGTAAAAAAAAAAAAAGGTAGGCTCCACATTTAACATTCACGCTTAAAAATATCCAGTAAACTGCTCAGCTGTGTGTACCCTACACTTACCAACACACGCCTGCACAGATTTAAGGTGCAGGTGCCACATCTGCAGGACAGAGTTCCTGTTGAGATCCTTTTCAATCACCACCAGGAAGAACTTCTCAGAGAACGGGGCAGGTTGGTAATCTGGGTATAGTAAAATGACATTATTGTCTTCCAATGACAAAGCATCAGGAAGCAGATCGACACAAAATGTGACCAAATGTGGCAATACCTTCGCCGCATGGAAAGGCCGGTGTGTACGCTTCTGGTTCCGTCTGAGGCTTGTAGCCGAGAATGAAGTCCTCTTGGAAGACATGCAGCAGCTGGGTGTTGGCACCACACTGGATGCACATGGAAAAAGCATCAAGCAACAGGTTTGTCTATTGATTCATACGTTTTAGGATTCCAGGAGCTGAATTTCTGTACACCACTGATCTGAGGTGGGTGTGAAAAACAGAGCAGCTGCTAACCTGATTTGTAATGACGTCCAACTCTATGATACAGCCAGGTCTGGCAGTGGACTGCTGGCTGACAATGTTGAACACTTCGCCCACCAGTTTCTAAATGGAAATACACACATGGAAATTGGTAATCCATCCATTTAGTGTACTGCATTTGAAACCACTAATGTTGTGGAAAAATATTGCATAGAAGGATTTAAGGTACATGTGGTTATTATGAAGAGAGAGATAGAAAAATGTGGTTTATGATAAACATAGATCTGTGTTCCTGATGTAGTCAGACTTGTTGTTTTGCTTGTGTTTTGGGAAGTCGGCATCAAAAGGAAATGAAAAACTCATAGATTTAGAAAAGCTGGCGTAAAAGAACAATCTATAATCTGTGAATGATGTGGTTATAGCGACCGCCAAGCCTGCTTTGGACTCGATTCTCGGTCCTTTGTGACAAAAACTGAGACATGAAACATAAAATTCACTGAACAGAGACTCTAAACAGAGACGATCACATCCCAATATGCAATAACATTATTGTTTTTGTGTCCACTCACAGACGTGTCAGGGTCTGACAGCTCATCCAGCAGTTTTCTGGCATCCACCACAGCTTGATAGAGACGCAGGTTTTTACCGTCTGATGCCACGAAGCAGGCGCTCGCGCTGTTACAGTAAGTTCCTTAGGGACGCAGCACAAAGTCAGTTAGAAAGTCCCACAGTGAGACTGGAAAGGGCATATTGTTGCTTTTAAGGCACAGTCATGAATGTATGTTTCTATATTGCCAGGCAATGAGAATGGACAAAATAAATAGTTCACTTTTTAGTGCAAATCTGACATGCAAACTGACTAATGCATGGCATTCGCGGTATGCACTTTAATAACCTGAATGATATTATATAAAGTGCACACATTTGGGGCAATTTTGTTCTGACAAATAGTGAACCAAATACTAAAAGTTCAGATGATTCAGCAACAGTGAAACTTCCACTTCTTACTTTCCAGTTCTTAGTAATGATTTACTCATAACAAGAAACAGTAGGGTTCAAATTGACATCAATGTAAAAATAAAATGCATGGTGTTGTTACCAAGTACAGAGCTGGGTACTAGTGTAGGTAGCCAGGCAACATTGCTGAAGGCTGAGGTGTGCAGAGAGTTGATACGGGCCAGCTCAGAGACCCCTCCAGTGCAGGACAGGGGTCCAATGTGGTCCACTCGCCACAGGATAAGTTCACTGTAGATGGCGTTGGGGTCATGGAAGGTCCTTGTAGCTGCATTACGAAGCTGCTTCCTGCCACTAATAAAGACATGCGTCGTTAGAACTTTTCACGCAGAGGACAACAAGACCACCATCTATGAAAGGATGCACATTCTTTCTTCTACCTGGGAGGTCCCTTTGGTAGAGAAAAGGTCTGCAGCTGCTCTCCTTCCATGCTGCTCGGGGCCGAAGGAGGGGTGAGCAGAGCGTTATGGTGAGAGGAGGTCAGCAGCAGTGGGAGCACTGTGTGGCAGGCTTGGTCGTTCAGATGGAAGCGGTGGCCGCAGTACCGGCACTTGTGTGACACGGTCATTACGTTGGAGAAGGCAGAGCGCTCAGCAAAGGTCACCGCCCACTGCAGACAGAGAGGGAACCCCAAAAATGACTGAATACACACAAACATACGAGTACAGTGACCTGCATTTCACATGAAACGACTGTGTCGGTGGGAAATTTAAGAACGGTTTTAAGAAAAAAATGGCGCATACCAAGATCTACATTTTGTCCTGTAACAAACTTTTACCTGGTTGAGAGAGCCATCAACATGCTTGGAGACCATCATGACCGCAGGACTGATGCCAGGGCGAGGGTTTAGAGAGGCGGCCAGTGAAGGTGAACCAAGGCCGACCGAGGCTGAAGCGGATTGGGAGACACGTTGAACCATCCTCCCCTGCTCCCCGGCTCTGGCGGTCTCCCCCTCAGTCAAAGTGCAGGCGTACATCAGGATGTTTTTACTCAGTGAGTTGGCATCACCGGTGGGAAATGCCACAGGAATGCGGGAGGAGAAGGACACCTAATCGGAGAGATAGAGGGAAGGATTTAAGCTCTAGGACCACGGGCACATATTCGTTACAGTCCTTCAGCAGTTCATAACAACGTGAACTCGGCTCTCCCGTTCATCAGAATCAACATTAACAATACAAAATATTGCTTCCAAGTTAACATACATACACTCCCACTTTTCACAATATGGATTTAATATGTGCACATAGCATTATAAAGCTCTTATGCCAACACATGTTCTCTTATTATGAACATAAAGACCGGTGTCAGCATACTGTATCACGCAAAGTAATCACAATAAGCAGGGGCCTGTTAAGTGCCATGCGAATTTATTTGCAGCCGCTAAGATGGAGCCGACCAGCTTCCAATCCTTTAATTACTGCTCTCTAATTTGTTTTGACCTCCTCAGACAACTTGTGTTGCAGCGCCGCTCTGCTTCGGGACGGCCGAGCTCTACAGTGTGATAATCTCGCTGCATGAGTTCACACATAGATTGGCAGAACACAAGATTCGCTAAACTCCAACGCTAATTAGTCTGTTATCTCTCCTTGTTAATTATATACATTATATTTCCTAATATAAAATACATATTACTTGTGACAAAGTTGTATTAGCCCACATGCAGAGGAGAAAAAAAAGGAATATTAGGAGTCTTACATAAGGATGGAGGAGTGCTGAGTCACCTTACGTTAGAGACAAAGTTTAAGTACAGCTTAACTGCTGCCACTATGTGTGTATGAGTGAGTGAATGAGCAAGTGATTTACTATTGAATTAAAGCCGCAGAGTTACTCAAATGCAAAAAATGTTCCGCTCACCTGAACCTGCCTGAAGATTCCCTGGTTGAATTCGTCCAAGTACTTCACATGCCAGACCAGGAACGATCCATCAGTAGGATGGATGGTGAACAACATGTCTGGGCTCCGATTCCACTCTGTGATCAGAGTCTCCATCTTCCTCTCCAGCAGCATGGAGGGCAAAGGCATGCTGGAATTGGATCCTGGGGAGGACGCCTTGGTGCTTCCCTGCTCCCCCGGCTCCCCCTCTTCACCTTGCTCAGAGGACGCTTTGTCAGACATCTCGTCCAGGTCTGGAACCCAAAGAAACAATATGCTTTTACAAAATGGCTTTCAAGCTGATGAGTTTGAAGGAATGCGTAATGGCTCTGGTTGTGGGTCATACCAAAGTCAAACTTCATCGGGGATCCTTCGGGGTCCAGGGGGTCCTCAGTGGTCTGGTCCAGCTGCTGTTCAGATAATTTACGGAGCTGCAGCATAAAGAGCTCCATGGAGGCAGTGAAGCTGAGGTCCTTATTGTTGAGCCAGTGAACGACGAAGCCTCCACCACCGCTGCCATCGTCTGGGTTGAACACGGCAGAGTCAGCCAGCGCTGATGGGATGTCTGACAGAGGGAGAGGGAGGCGGGAGGAGGAAGAAGAGATAAATGGATGCATGTAGCACAAAAGGGAAAAGGCTGAATAAAATATGACCTAAGCTTCGACTAAAGGTTCACAGATGCCTTTAATGCGTTGCACGTATTTTAAGTCACAGAAGACATTTCTGCTGTTGCACAACACACATCATATGCAAAACAAAATGCATTTGCAATAAAGTATAAGCAATAATCAAATTAATTTCCAAATATTCAACATCTAGGACCTCTACATTTAAGTAATGCAGCAACTTAAATATCTTGTGCGTGTTAAATGCACAAGATATAAAGTCACTATTACAGAGCATCATAGAACATGGTCAATAGTGCAATATGTATGGATCTACTGTAAGGCAAAGACACCCTACCTGTGTTGGGGTTAATACTGGCTGAGATATGGAAGTGACACAGGGCGTTGGCGTGATGAGCGATGTGGCGGTGAGTGTGTGCGTCCTGCGTGCCAAGCTGAGAGGGCAGCAGCTCACTGTGTGCCACCAAAGCAGAGGACCGTCGCCGGCCTCGGCGCAGATGCTTCAGGTGATGGATCGACTGACCACGCAAAGCACAGGAAGAAAACACAGAGAGAAGAGGTGCATGCTAGTCAGAAATCGGATGCATTTTATATGTTCTTTTTTAGCAATTCATTCTGATCATATCTGAGTGGGTAAGTAAGTGTACCTCCAAAGCATGCTGGATCTTGTCCTTATTTCCTGCCAGGCCTGGCAGGCTGGAGCTGAAGGAGTGTGTGTTCTCAGAGATCTGTCCCCCGAGCAGGCTGTCTTCCGGTAGCAGGGTCTCCGACCACAACCTACACACACCATCCTCGCAGGACGTCAGCAACACATTGCACACCGAACCCCTAGAAAACAACGAGATGATGCGACTCTTACGCAATCAGGAATGACTTTTGAAGTGAAGGCTCAAGTGAAATATAAGGAGAGACCCCATTGAGGAAATCACTGATTCCCATAGTGGAACAACAACAGTACAGAGAGCTCCCTCTGACTGGCTGCTTCCACCACCAATCACCTCACAGATGAAGAAATGTTTAACAGACAGGTTACAAAAACAATGTAGTTATTATTAGCATTGTACACAATAAATAATGTGACTCCTCTGTCCATTAGCAAATACTCAAAAGAGGCAAAATATTTTTTTTAAGCCAAGAAATTATGTCATGTACTAACAGATGTAAACAATAACCATGTCACTGGCCACCCTGCCCATGTGATCGTGTGTGTGTTTTCTTACTTGGGCATGTATTTGCTCGTCTTCCTCCAGGACATACCGGTGACGGAGCGAGGATGGGCCAGGTAAACAAAGGAGAAGTTAACAGGAGGAGGCCTTTTATCGGAGGGGTCGTGGACCACCACTGCAGAACGCCAGCCCGTGGTGGGATACCACACCTTGAGTAAACAGTCATCCTGCGTATGCACACACACACACATAGGTATGAATAAAAAGAAAAACACATCAGCATGGGCCATACAATCAGAAAAAATCTGTTGTTTTGCAATGTGTTTACGTGAATCATATACCTTCCCAACTGTTGCAATGTACTCCCCGTCAGGAGACCACTTGGCAATGTGAACAGATGCTGCAGTCCTAGATAGAAACACAGACAAACAGTGGTATCAGCTACATTCACTTCTCCACGGGAGACTCACCACAGAAATAACACACACACGCGGTTCTCCTGTCGGCAGTCGATGAGTATCTGTGGTTACTTTGTGCATGAGATCCATTGCTGGTCGTTTCAGAGCTTGCACTTCCCTGTTTTAGTGGCTCTCCTAGGCATGCAAATGTGTCATCAGTTGACAATTACTTGCATGGTATTATACAGTATGTCTGTTTACACAGCTTAAAAAACAGGCCACACACTCAAAAGAGGGGTGATGAAAAAGGGATTCACCTACAGGTGTATGTATATAAATTGCTACAAAAAAAAAAGATGTTTTAAATGCCTGAATAAATATAATATTACTACATTGTCTTCATTTGAGTCTATGCCGAGTTAGAAAGAAGTTACCACTTGTTGAAGTCCGAGTTATATCCATTTCAAGAAAAAAAAAAAAAAAGTCTGGTAAACACAACACTTAAAGTAAAACAAAAGAAACACTATGCGTTTCACACATTGACGGGAAAGGCAGAGATCGACATGAATAAAGCTCAGAGGAGGTCCATCGGGCCTTCTCTGTGGGCGCTATCATTTTTATGGTGGAGAGGTGTCATTGTTTTTGTAAATAAAATATTTAACATTTTAAATAATAATACCGTATTGTTTATGTTATTAAAAATAACTTCTTAGATTTTTTTTTAGATTGATTGTTAGTTACTATCTTACCCATAGATCCAATATTCGGCAAGTGCTAATAACAAACTCATTTGCACAGACATTGGTCCATGGAAGCCTACAAACACCAGAGCTCGCTGGTCGACGTATGATGTGTATGGTTCATGAAAGACGAGAGGGGGAGAAAGACAAGCGTGGACCCTGAAAAGGTCAGGAAGAATCGGGATATAAGTGTCTCATCGACCGCGGCGTGTTGGAGACAGCGTGAACACGAAGACATTGATTCATTGAAAATCGGGGAAATTACTTGCAGCCACTTTCATTGTTGTCAGAATATGATGCTGACCATGTGTTTGTTATCACTTTGGGCCACGAGAGCCGATATGAGAAACCAAGCGCGTCGCGGTCGTGGTCGGCGAGAGCGCGGATATCAGCAACGCTGCACAAATGTCACTGGTCCTCGGGGATGTGAATGATGAAGGCGTCGAGGACAAGATGGAGCTTCAGCTTCATGCGAGTGGGCACGGTATGAGAGGGGAAAAAAGGGCCCGGCAGCTGGAACCGTTGCAACACATTACCGAGCACTCCCGCGACTTTGACGCTGACTCCATCGATTGCGCAACGGGCCATGGCGCACAGCCTAACAGTTCTGATTCCTGTTTGCTTATATTTAGCCCAATTTCAAACTTTCAAATCATGCACAACCGTTATTATTGGTGTTATGTTTATGACTTTTTCTTTATATGTGAAATTAGTTCCGTCATATTGTTTTGATTTCAGTGGAGCATGCAAAGGATGAGTTGTTGGTCCGTGCGCTGTGTGGTCGATCTGACCGTTGAAGTCCCAGCTTCTTCGAGCTACTACGACACGCAAACTGTCATGGACAGGTAGCGGGTTACGTGTTGTCAAATCAGCCAGCTCTGCACATGCATTCATATCCTGACATTTATGTTAGATGTATTCAAACGACCCAAACCTTGAGCTGACCATGGACTTATGGAGGGGCCTGAGCTGACGGTGAAAACTAGCGATGGACTTTAGTGGGAAAATATGCATGTGACTACGTCCAGTTTTCAACATAAGAGGTCAGCAAAAGGTGTACAAAATATATACATGAAAAATAATAATAATAAATAATAATTAATTGTATAATATTGACCAGAAATATAAAACAAAAAATCCCAATATTTCTGGAATCAACATACTTAAAAATAGTAATAAATATTGATTAGGCACCCAAGTATCGTAATAGTATCGAACTGGGAGCATATCGCCCCAGCCCTAGTAAAGAGTGGCTTACAATAGTGCATAGAAACCTTCATGGGAGACTGTCTGCAGATGAGCTTGGATAATCAGTAACTGTGTTTTTATGAGTCAAAATTATGTAATTTCACAACCAACATTGCAAAAGTAAAAAACGGTGCCGACTCCAAATAAGAAAATTTGCTTCACTTTTCAATCTAAAAACTGACATGAAAAAATTTAGCATTTTCAATGATGAGCAAAGTATTTTTTGACTCACAATTACTTGAGACAACTTGGCTTCAGAAAGCTTTTACTGACTTCATATAAGTGAAGTTGAGAGAGGAGAAAAGGAATGAAGACACACAGGTCTGCTGGACAGGAATTGCATGACTAGTTAGTTAGTTACCATTGACGTGTAAAGCAACTCTGTATGACTGTACTTAGCTCCATACCAACTTATCTTTGGATTGTGGTTCTGCTGTTGACCTCATGCACATAACCCAGAAGCAGAAAGCTTCTTTTCAATGTCAATCACATCAGATGCTTTTACAGTACGTGCAAAAAGCAACAAAAAAAAACATACTTGCACTGCCAGACACAGTTCCAGTCATTGAGGACAGGGTGGGGCTTGTCCTCATTCAACTGTCCATCCTCCTCCTCGATCAGGGCGTCTGCCAGTGGAGGAGCCCACAGCTGGAGCCGCTCGGTTGCTGCTAGGATACGGTTCCCTGTGGACACAAAAGCACTATGTTACACACCTCATTCCACGCCGACAACCACGATACACAGACACATGCACGCTGTCACTCTTGTATAACACATGCCACCCCGGACAAACCACAGGGGGCTGTAACAGGAGCCCTGCGTAGTGTGGATTAATCCAGTCAGTCAGTGAATCAGTTAAACACAGAAAGCATTTTGCGTACCTTGGGGGTCCCAAGCCAGGTTGTAGGTGATGGCATGGAGGAAGAACTGTCCTGTCTTTTGCCACTGATAGTTAAGCTGCTGTTAGTGACAGGAGAGCGACACACACCATGTAATGTTATTGACACACAAGTGTGATTGAGCTCACTTCGATATCGATTTTAACCACTAATATGTGTCTGAAATCCAGACAGCCATGCTCACCTTGTGGCGTTTGTTTGGGTTGGCAGAAAGAGGTTCGAAGATGCAGACCGTGTTTCCGTAGGATGCAGCAATCTAAAAATAAAGAGCTGCGTTCATCATCACAACATTACTCACCCCATCAGTGCTTCTGCACAGCCATTCCCACAGGAGAGGGGTAGGTGGGGAGTGCGGGAGAGCAGGATAGCAAGGAGAGGAGAGCATTGGCAGTGCAAGACCGGAGCAAAACGCAGGGCTGAATGCACTTCTTTTTGCTCGGCACAATTGACACACGGAAGAAAGAACGGAAACTTGTGTGTGGGAGTGTGTGTCTGGGTGTGCAGTCAACACTTACCCTGCCAAGCTGGTGGGAGCACTCCACACAGCCCACCTGTATGTTTCCATTCTGAGCTCCCGGGATAATCTGAACACAGTCGAAGTCACTGGCCAAGATCACAACATCACAACCTGAGCCGTAGGCCTGGTGAAGACCAATGTGCACAGGAAGAGGAACCAAATCAGATTTATTGCGCCACAATAAAACAAAATGGTAAATATTACTGCAAAATGCATTAATGCTTTGAATATTATGTCTGGAAAACAAAACAATGAGTCTCATGTATTAATAAATGTAATATTTCTTATTAGTTCATTGCTTTGACTTTCCATCTGAATACATTTAAATCCAATATAAAAATATCAAAAACATTATTAAAAGTACACAATCATAGCACTAATGTAAACATTGCATTAGCAGGGACTTTTTTAAAATCAGGATTAGCACAGAATGGTAACTTTATACAACCACCCCGAGCATTGTCAGGATAAAACTAGCAAAGTAACCGCATAACAGGACAGCAAAACACAAGAAGCGCCTTCACACCTACTCGTGTGCAATAAGTAGACAAACGCAGCAAACACAATTACCCACGCTAAATGGGCGAAACACGCGCAAGGATTTGGATCGCGAGGCGGCGAGGTAAACTGAGACAATGGTGTTCGCTGGCGTTTTTGGCAACCGTGTGCAGAGTGGCAGCAGCAGCAGCAGCAGCAGCACCTGGGAGACAGGCAAGCTGGCCTTGAAGCCACAGTACAGTCACGAATGACGGCTCGTGTCTTCAATTATTCAGGAGAACAGGAGGAGAGGCTGGGAACCACTGGGTCACACAGCGGGGCACCATTACAGCCAGTTGTATAACACAACGTGAGAGCCGAGGACAAAGCTACGGTGGAGATTGTTAAGATCTGATCGTAGTTTAAATACTATTACGGGATACGTGGAAGTCAGGGAGGCCCGTTCTGCGGCATTTGCCCTGCACATTACAGCTGGAATTAAAAGCGGTCACCGTCACGCACTGTCTAGGACTGCTTTGTACTTTGTGTGACTCTCCCATTCACACGCACGATAATATGCGAGTCCCTTCTACACTATTTGTCCGCATGGTAATCTCCACCTGGTGGGTGGGCCCTTGCGCCCGGTTGGCACTGTGAGCCATGTCTGGCTTGAACAGGATGACCTATCATCACTCCTTTGTTCTTTTGGTTTTGTGTGTCCTGTATTTCTTTCAACAGCCACACATCCATATGCACACGCACACGCGCACACACAGAACAAGTGCGGAGGGACGGCAGTACAAAGTTGGATGATTCACAAATAGCAGCAGCATAATACATCATTGGCATCGTGGTGAACATTTACCCAACTTATTACAGATGGGAGATTTAACAGCACGAGCAGTGCAGACTAAAATGCCGTTGGCGTCTTCATTAACTAAGAAATACGTTTATAGATCTGTTTGTTTTTATGTTTGTTTTGGGGTCATTTAACAGGGAATGAGATACTCAACAGACATTACATGTCCAATTTCAATAATAACGATACAATGTGGTCTCTTAATAAACACTAGATTTGAACAGATTTGACTGCATGCATTTACTGAGGGGTAATAGTATTGGACAGTCTGATAGATCTATAAAAGTAAGTCAATTAAGAGATGAGAACTCTTGTGACTATTATTCAACAAAGACATTTTTATTAAAAAGGCAAACGACATTAAGACGTGAACGCCTGCTGGATGCCCATTCTAATACATGTAATGTTTAGCTAGCTGTCAGGATATGTATTTAAGCAGCAGACAGGATTAAGAGGCCACTGATTCTGTCTATGAATGTACTTCTACGACCCTGAAGAGGGACGGCTACTCTCCGGTCAGTCACGTAAGCTGCATACATCAAGAACGTTGCCGCCTTTGGATAAATATTACCTCTCTGTACCACATTAACATTGACAAAGTGCTTACAACTTCGGTGAGCAGGGAAACAACTGCGATGTAATTGCATTGTTCTGTAATTGAGTGACCTGTACTAATTTAAGTACTGTCAAGTGGTTAAATTAGTGTGACAGTTTGCTTGATTTACTTTTGACATTGTTGGGAAGATGCTACCACTATAAAGCTCTCCATGGGCGTACTGATGTCCCAATGCTGCATTTTAAAGTTAGCCAGACATGGGTCTACAGTATGTGAGAAAAAAAGATGTTACTGTCAAATTTGTAAAAAAAAAGAAGAAGTAGTAACGAAACACATCTCACGGAATCACCAATCTGGTCTTTTTTGTGTTTTTAAGCCAACTCTGGGAAACCCCTGTGTCATTATTTAAAGAGCTCAGCGAACTCTATTTCCTCTTTTGTAATAACAGCATTGTTATCCACATGCCATGTTTTTATTACTGATGAGATCTACAGAAATCCATCTTGCGAGAGCACCTTAAATACTATTTGAATAATGGCAACCACTGAGAGTGAGGCAGGGATTTAGATGCTTTTTAGGGTAACTATCATTTAGAAGTAAGGAGTGAATACAGGCATGTGCTTTGAGAATGAAAGTAGATAAGAGGAACAGAGTGAGACATCACTTCCGCCTTTACACCTAATTCCACTCATTCCCTTGGTCTTATGCAATCACAGTTCTTCCACAGCTTCCAACATGTATACCATGTTCATGTTGTTGCAAGCTATAGTAAAAAGCCTTGGCTACAAATATTCTGGCCTCTAGTAACCTGGTCCTTCTGTACTGTATATTCAATGCAAAGCCCATTGCACAGACCTGTACTTTGATCCCAATGTCGACAGGCCTATCATGTAGTATGGGCCTTGTTATTCTCTGCAGCATGACTGAAGCAGTGGGCATTAAAAGGCCAAACAACACCAAGTCCAGCTTTGATCCATCTCCATTCTGCCTGTTGGTCATAACATATCCAACCCAATCAATGGCTGGACTGGAGGCGATTGCAGCAACTTAATGGATCTCAAAGCACAGGCGAGGGTGATAATGTTATTTTTGTCTATATATATATTTTTTTTTTAAAGCACAAAACAGATTTCTATAAAATCTTGTGAACAATTATACAAGAGCTACGAACGAGCTTTAGGCTTGGAAACAAGGAAACAACTCCATCATGTCATCATGTAAATTCTTGATGTGTAAGACACGGAGGTCTTAGCTATAATTCCTTGGTTTCGCTCACATTTCTGCCAGATGTTCTGTTATTTTGAACTATGTCAGGTTATATAATTGTAAAAAGGTTATTCATGGTCGTTCATGTTTTGATATAAGACAAATGCAGCGTCTCTCTGAAGCAATCCAACAACAATCTTGCACGATACACAGAAACTAGAAAACTCAAGACAGGAAATAAGAAAATCCTGTCCGCCTTCAGCCAGCCGGTATCTCCATCTTACATTATGTGACGATGTCTGTATTCTAAACAAGATGCAGATTAAAAAAATGTCTATCAGTAAAATATAATTCGGAAGAATATGGAGCCTCCATGGGAGTGTGTTCTCTCTCCCCCCATCCCTGCTTTGTAGTTCACACGTGCCGTTCTATTTTTAGTGGATCACACATCTGCAGCTCTGCATATCCCACTAGGCTGTTTGAACATTATCAACATCAACCACAGGTCAAAAAGCACTGTAATAGACATAGAAATAGTCCTCATATTATCATCTAGTCTACAGTATTCAAGTCCCACAATGTAACAGACACGAATCATACTTATTACACATAATTATTTGTTTAACGTTGTCAATAATGACAGTTTTGTCATATGACATTCAACAGAATAACCATGTTGGACAATCAAACATGTGAAATAGCTATTTATGATATACTAAAAATCAACCAACATTTCATTGTGAAAGAGAATTTTTTTGATCCTTCTTACTTCTTGTTCCTTCATATTCCTACTCATTGGTCAAACTATTCCAACAGTGGGTTCTCAACACATAACCATGTCCACCACCCACTGGCCTCCTGTACTGGAAGTGTGCAGGGGACATGTGTTTTACTGTCACTCCAGCTCCTTTTCAACATGTCTTTCAATGTCTGTCAATATGCAACAAAGTTGAGCATGCAACATTGTGAAGGCCATCATGTAGGTCAGAATCAAACAGCATGTAGATGGAATGAAGCTTCATGCTTGCTCATTTGAACTGGTGCATGCATGGCAGCTGTACTTTAGGTGTGTGTGTCTGTCTGTGTCAGGGTCTGGCCTATGAGCCCTCGGGGTCAATGTGAGTGTAACTGCATTGGACGTGATGTGTAGTGTTCTTCAAATACCCTCTCAGACACAGAAAGAGAACACCAGGCAAAGAGAACGGCACCCTGTGGCAACCTGCAAGGCTCGAGCTTCACAACCGATTCTGTCTTGTGTTGTTGAGCAGATACAGTATGACCCTCGGTACAAAGCTGCTTGTTTACATTCATACAGTGTTGATCTGGGGTCGCGGGGTCAGGACAGATAGGAAACAACGCCTCTCTATAGTGTAACAGAAATCAACAGAAGGAACTGCTGCACTATAATCCAGGGAACCGGAGGATTCTGAAAAGACTGACGAGAGGGTATCTGTATTTCCATAAAAATAAATAAATCCACCTCAAAACACCACTTGACTAATGGGCAGCAGGAACAGTCCAAGCCCAGATTTGGCAGCCATTAGGCAGGCTCACAATGTTTCTCAGCATGAGGCGTGCAAAGTGGCTGCTCACACATTTACTGAGCATGCATTGGCAGAATTTAGCTAATGCATTCACACTACTTTTGGTATGAACTTGGGTTATCAGGACTAAATAAATCTGGTCCTTGTGATTGACATGACGACTGAAACCTATGTAGTCATCAACAGGGCAAAGATAACGCCAATCGTGTTTCCATATTGAACCAGTCTTAAAATTACAAAGGTAATCCTGTCTGATTTCAATAATCTAATTACACAATGCAAAGTAAAAGCCTATTTTCTCTCCTTTGAATCTTTATGGGAAACAAATCCTAAGCTTCATTTACATGTTATTCTAGAGAATCTCTGTTGTACACACTTTTGAAGGGTTTGCTTCATTGGATGTTATGAACGATCATCCAGCTATCAATAAAGTCATCATCATCCCTCTCCTGCTCTCAATACAAGAGATGACTCAGGATGCGTTGCTTTCTACTCTACTTTGATGCATTTTAGGAAAAGAGCCACACCATCTCTAGGGGTTGTCAACTATTGTGCACTTTGTTTACCTATTTGCCATCGCACAACAGGATGTAATTTGCTGAGGTTGCCAGACCTCAGGCAGATAAAGAAAATGCATAGCCCAAAGTCAATAAACAGTCACAGGCTTTGGTTCAAAGGTAAAGGTGTTTGATCAGCATACAAATGACCTGTGGTATAAGCTGATGGAAGTCCAACAAGCTGTCCGTGTAGTCACTAAAGTCCTAAATGATGACGGGTGTCACCACGTTTTGTTACTTTCAACACCAAAACACTGCCATTCAGCTCATGTGTCCATATATGGACCTCTACGTCATAGCTGGCGCAGCTGATGCTGGGATGACAGCGAGCTGATGATCCGTGGGGAGGGTTTAACGCCAAATGGTAGCGAGCTTAGCTTGTTCCTGAAACCAGACAGATTCTTTTTCCTCTCTTTTTGATATCCTGGAGCGGTGCGCACTTTTTTTTTTATTGTGTGTCAAAACCACAGCCACCTGAAATGTCCACAGCGAAACCTGCTCGGAGCGTGTCTCGTTTGCGTGTGTCAATAATGTTGTGGCTGCGCAAAAAAAAAAAAGGGATTCCCTTGCGGTAATACCAACGTAACGAGATGCAGCTAAAGGTCGTTTGAGTGGCTAGCGGTAACTGACCGTCTCGGGTTGATGAATAACACAACGTTGCCCCTAGAAAAAGAGTAGTTAGGTGCACGGACGTTACAGTTACACATCTGCTCGAGGATGTTAGCTTGTCAACGTCTGACTGACAGTCAAGATACATGAAAAAGGGGGTGGAGGTGGAGGTGTGTGTGCGTGTGCGTATGCGGGGGGAGGTGATAAAGATGCCCCGAGTAGTCTCGACTCACTATTTGTGAATGTGTCGGTGCGGCAGCTTGGCTAGCAAACTACCCAGCTAGCCAGTGCTTTAGCTAGCTAGCACAGCCCGTTCGCAGCCAACGGGACAGCAGCTAGCTAGTGAGCCATTACCTTCACTGGGTGTCATCTCGAGCACATAATATCAAAATAAAACCTCACCGTGAAAGGAATGTCATTCACGCTTCCCACCGAATAGCAGCAATCTCCAGGGTTCACAGCTCCCGTCAGCACCTGATGCAGATGCATTTTCCCCTTCTTCTTCTTTTTTTTTTTTTATTCTTTTTTTAAAAAATATTAAATATTTTAGCAGCAGATGGGTGCGCTTTTATTTATTTATTTAATTATTAATAACGAAGTCCACCCTTTCGGTTTCTCCATCTAGCAGCGGCTGGGAATTCCATCAGTAAACGCTCACGTCGTCCTCGGGCCTGGCGGCGGCGTCTTTTTCTCCCGCAAACGGTCAGGCGGCGGTGTGTTCAGTGTGCGGTCCGTGCACATGTAATTTCACCCGGTCCCGTCATGTATTTAAACGCGTACAACCGGCCGCCCCCGTCGCCTCTCGCTGTCAACACCAGCCTCACGATTAATCGTGAGAGCCGAGGCAGCGGGATCTCTGCAGCTAAACCTGACATGCGCGTTCCCGACGTAGTCCAGGCACGACTGAATGATCATAGAGATGCGCGATCTAGAATGGGAATGTCACCTCCTGGTTTTTTTTTTTACTTAGTGCTTTAGTGTTTTTTTAATACACACCGGTCATTATATTCTCGTGCATATCCCCTCAACATGACGTCACACCGTATTGTGATGATGCACGGTGATTCTTTCTGCACAGCTGCACAGCTGCTCTAGCACTGCGTTTCTATCTTTACGGCGCACCAGTTTTTTTTGGAGCCCCCCTCCCTCTTTCGGCGATTTGAGTTCATTGATCATAAATGTAGGGTCCGGGGTGAAACCATTTTATCAGTGACTGAGAATAGTTTACTGAATGAGAGCAAACTGTTGACATAAAACACTCTTAAACTCTTACAGAGAGCAGCCAAACAGAAACAACAAATGTATGGAACTTACATTACTTTCTTTTGTGGGATAGTGGCCTCATTTTTTATGATGCATATGACACACTATATCTGCTTCTGAACTACACAGTTTAAATTATTTTATTTTGAAACATTTAACTACATTGCATCTTTGCCAAATGCCAATCTCCCAGCCAGGCTCTGCCATGGGAAGCAGCTGGTGTCAAGACTATATGAAATGCTGTGGCAATGATGTCCTCAACAGAGACCAGAGCATCGTAGTTCATTGTAGCCACAACTGTCCTTCGACTCCCTATCTACCCTCATTCATCTCACTGATGAGATTATTACCACACTGCCATTCATCCCCTTTTCCCTTTTGGACCCCTCTTTACATATTCATTTTCAATCTCTCCTTCATTGTCTCTATAGATAAACGATGAGAGGACTGAAAGGGATCCATGGTGGTGATACACAACCAACCATTATGGCATTGTCCTAGTTATTTAAGCCATACTGA
Organism: Cyclopterus lumpus; assembly: GCF_009769545.1. NCBI lineage: Eukaryota > Metazoa > Chordata > Actinopteri > Perciformes > Cyclopteridae > Cyclopterus > Cyclopterus lumpus. The sequence goes on from NC_046968.1 coordinate 23,257,893, forward strand.
CATCATCATGCAGGGCCTTCCAGCCACCATGACACACGGGACAGCGGAACAGAAGATTGGGAGGCAGTAGCCCAGAGAGAATGTGACACATCCGCATAAAGAGTGTCAACAACAATGATGGGGCACACTCATCCTGTAGCATGTGTACTACTGTGTCTGTCCATTTAGTATTTTAGTGACTACCATATTTTTTAACTGCGAGTGTCAGACTTTACAGCTGTTCTGGGCCTTATGACTGATGCAAAGTAGATAGCATTGGACAGAGCTATTTTGAAGGGGGGAAATAGATAGATTGCTCAAGATATTGTTTCTAATACTTTAGTAATTAGGATCACAAGATAACCTAACGACCAGACTCTACAACAAGTTATTTGTAAGCTGTTATCACAGCATACTCCCAGGATGACCAGCATTATGTAACCCGGATAACCAACCAAATTGAACGTCAGTAGAAATCTTGCTATTAAATCTGCTTCTTTCTACTCCTTTGGCTTTGAATAATTTTAAAGGCCAGACCCGTTGTCAGGGCATGTGACTGAAAGACTGCGAACGAAAGTAGTTATCTGAAAGCACCTCTCCCTGACTGCGAAAATAATCTGGCAAAGATACCTCAAAGGATTTTAGGGTCCGTTTATACTCCTCACCTCTTTCATCAACTTGGAACAAAAAAAAGATAGATGGCATTCCTCTTTATGTGTGCCTGTGATTATTCTTGCGATGACTGAGGCTATCCACTTTAGATTATTAAGAAACCGGAGATTCATCTCTTAAGTGCCAGCGGTAGTCTGCAGTTGGCCAAGAGTGCTGAGATCACTGCAGAGAAAACGGAGCCAACAAAGACGTATGTAAGGATAATCTATTGCTACAGCACGAGGAGAGGTGTATTTAGTGCAGGAAATGAGTGTGTGCACTGTAAGTGTGTGTGAGAGAGAGAGAGAGAGACACGTTGCAACTGTGAGTAACAGCGACTGCATGGATATTGCAGTATCGGGCTGGGAGAAGGTTGATGCCGGGTTTGTAGTCCCCGCGGTGCTGTTGGGAGACAGAGCCTTGATCTACAGAGAGCAGAATTAAATGCATTATAGATTTTCTCATTTCATGGATGGCTGCTTGCTGGAGGGAGCTCCGGTCCGGCCCTGGAGTGCAAGACATTCTGCTCCCCAGGACAAAAAAAATGTAATGGAGCATCTTCCCAATCTTAAATAAATAAATCAGTGCATATTGTTCAAGTTATCAACATGTGCAGTGTGAGTGTCTTTGTTTTCTGCCAAAGCAGCACACATTGTGCATTCACAGTAAATGAGGAAAAGGGAATTTCAATTTCTATAATCAGTTTAAATAGTATAAATGAGGAATCTGGTTTTTTTTGCAATCTAATTTTACGTCTAATAGAAACACCATTTATAGTTTTGGCTATTTGTGATGACTGCCGTGCGTACAATTTTTTTCAAAGAAATGGACCAGCAGGGAGCAAAGAATAACGAAAAAAAATGATTCAGAGTTGGTAGTTTAGAATTATGTTTGGTTAGAAATTATTAAATAAACTCACTGTGATGTTGGCAAATGATGCCATCAGGGCCCAGCAGAGCGACACAGGATCTATTATGTTGATTTGTGCTTTGAAATGTAGTAATAATAAGTTATACGAAGAGAGCATGGTGGAAGATTGAAGATAGCTTTCAGAACTGCTACTAAATTACCCTGCTAGCTCTACAAAAAGACACACTGGTGGCTGCTATGAGTCATAATAACGACATCTAAATATTTAAATTCTCTTCTCCTGAAATCAGGTGATCTGATCAGGTGACCTTTTGTCCATTCGAAGTGTTTTCAACTCGTCCGGTTTCATCATCAGCAAATTGAAGCTCAAGAAAAACCAACATGAGTGACCTGTCCGCTGTATGTGATGTGATGCATGAGCAAAAATGCATGAAGGACGACGTTTAATCTTCTATACTCTTTATTCGTTCAATTCCTCATTAGCTGCTTTGAAAGGAGGTGAAATGATTCGTGTTAATGGCAGAAAAGCAATGTTGCATTCTAAAGGATACGACTCTTGGACACGATTTGGCACCAATCTCCTCCATCCGCTCATGAGGAGTTATGGAGGGCCAGTGAAGTGTTCTTCTGTCTCCTCTATTCATGAACAGATGTGTGGTACATGCCTCCAGTCTCACAGCATGCTGCACGCAGTCTCTGAGTCTCATGGCTTTATCGTCTTCCCTCAAACATTTCACAGAGCTGAGAGATAACAACTCATGCCAATGGAATACAATTCGTGAATAATTTAACACAGTTTGCACGAATCTGCAAAGAGGCACCAAAGAAGATTTAAAACGCAGGATTGGAAGCAGCTTTCACTAACAAGTGACATGTCTTCCTGTATACATCTATATGGATCAACTCGATAACTAGTACGTTATTATATTTAATGATGATGTGTGAACACAGGAGTAAAACAGGTCAGGTTTTCCAACTATAAGCAGTCGAAGAATAAACACAATCATTATTATTCATCTATTTTCAATCTTTAAGTCAAACTGTGTTTTGCCTTAAAAACAACAAGCGTATAGGGAAGTTAAACATTTCATAACATTGTCATTAAAAGTTCACAACAGGCGTATGAATTAGCCTTGAACTTTGATTGAATGGGAGACTTTTTTTGAAACAATTTTTGTGGAAAGCAGACTGAGAGCCGTGGGCCGGGTCTACGCCCGCTGGACACTTTTTAACCTTGTTAGCTTTTTGTGTGAAAGAATACAAAAGTTGCAGCGTCACTGCAATCGGTCAGCAGACGGCGTACTTGGATGAGCACATTTTGAGTCAGGCGGTTAGCGTAACGCACATTGGTCCTTTGGTCCAGAGTATGTCACACCTTCTTTACTAGACTACTACGATGTAATGTTTATCACACTGCAGAATGCTGCCGTAACAATTAGTCATCTGACTCACATTGCTCCAGTGCTTGCCCCCTATTGCTTCCCCACTGAGAGCAGAATTGGGACCTCTTAAACTCAAGGCCACCATTTCAGGTCCCTACTAAAAATAAACTGAATTGCTTGATAATATGCTCAAAATGAATAGACTATATCTCTGTATATATATATATATATATATATATATATATATATACACACAGCAAGAGGGCTGCGGGTTCAATTCCCAGTCGGAGCGGTCCTTCTGTGTGGAGTTTGCATGTTCTCCCCGTGGCAGCGTGGGTTCTCTCCGGGCTCTCCGGCTTCCTCCCACAGTCCAAAGACATGCTGCAGGTTAATTGATCTCTAAATTGCCCATAGGTGTGAATGTGAGAGTGAATGGTTGTATGTCCCTACATGTGCCCTCGATGGACTGGCGGCCTGTCCAGGGTGTCCCCTGCCTTCGCCCTATGTCAGCTGGGATAGGCTCCAGCGCCCCCGCGACCCTAATGAGGATAAGCGGTATTGAAAATGGATGGATGGATGGATGGATGGATGGATATATATATATATATATATATATATATATATATATATATATATATATATTTATATGCCCAATATATATATATATATATATATATATATATATATATATATATATATGTTTGTATACTGCAGTGGTGTAAACATCAGTATGTTACTGGGTATATGTAAATAAATGGAACACAGCATAAATTGTTTTATTTCCTTTTTATATTTTCTCAGGTAACTTTAACACATTTAATTGAATTTACATGTCACTGGCCATCAATCAGACCTCTGGGCATGTTTCCATTCAAAGAAAACCATAACCCATTTGACAAGCTCAGGTCCGTATTTAAAGAAATTGTGTTTCATTGAGGAAGGTTCTCATGAGCTGTGCAGGAGGAAGATGTCGGTGCATGTTTGAAATGCCCTCCATGGTGTTTGATGCTCGTCTTGCCTCCGACGCCGGCGGCGCTCGAGTTCAAGGTTGAACGTTATTTTTCTTCAAATCGAAAAGCGCCGCTGATGGGAGCATGTATCTCTGAGCAGAGATGTCCCAGTTCCAAAGCATCATGTCACTGCTTTTTAGGACTAAAGGAGGCCATCATGTTTTTTTCTATTGTTGTTCCCAAACTCTGGCAACATCTGTGATTACAAATACAACCAGAAGCAAAATGTCCATATAGTTCGACTCTCAGCTGGGGGACCTTTGTTGCATGACATCCCACTTTCACCCCCCCCCGTGTTTCCTCTCTATCACTACACAGAACAAATGATCTGTTCTGTTCTTCTGGTCCATTATAGTGTTTAATAATACCTGTAGTTTAATGAATAAGGCCCTCGCCCCCTTATTAGAGGTGTCCTTTAGTGTAACAACACCTGCTTTAATACATTTAATTTCTGCTTTGTATTGCACCTTGTAACTATTGTCTTAAAAGTCATTTATCATTCATCATGAAAACAAAATTAGGCTATTTTTGAATTGTTCATGGTGCTAATGATGCTCTGGTTTATGTGACTACATTTTAGATAGAGGGGCTGATGATATATATTTAATATATGTTGAAAATCCTCTTCAGTTTCAGATCGAGAGGGCCTCTGCATGGAAGGATGCTTCTTGTTTTTCTTCTACTGCGGAGGAAAGATTGCCGCTGCTCCCAAGTTGCGATTCCCATAGTGGGTTCATTTGTTCTTTTATCAGTCAGTGTTTTCTATCAGTGGCTGAGTGTGATTACTCCTCTCTCCTCATCATCGCGACCTCAGTCATTTCTCCCCCACCATCACACTATTTGATTTTGGTGTGAATGCGTTTTAACCTCATAGGCGCCTGCTTCACCATTATTACACAGTTAGTCTCATCCATTGTCACTTTCTCTCTCCCCCCTTCTCTATCTCTGTCGGGCACACACAGGAATCCTGCTCACACACTCCCAGAGATTTTTGTGTCTGCAGAGATACTGAAGATTGATGACAGCTATTCCAGAGCATCGTCTCTGTCTTGGACTCCCCTCCTCCTCCTCCTCCTCCTCCAGCTCTGAGGAAGGTCAGCCTCTCTTACTGTGGTTAAACTAGTCTATCTGTCTCTCCTGCTTTTCCTGTCCAGCCAGCCTCGGGCTCACTGATGAATCGCTCACACCGGCAGTTGTTTCAGGGATGATTCACAGCCGCTGCTGTTGTGCGTGTGTGTCGATTATTTCCTTTCCTATTCACAGGTTCAGAATCCTATTCAGGTCTGTCCCTGTGATCCATAATGCAATCTAATTGTGTGTGTGTGTGTGTGTGTTTGGGGGAGGGGGGGGGGCGGGGGGGGGGGGGGGGGGGGGGGGGGTTTTAGTGCATTAGTTTCCTTTGCCCCTTTTGTGCTATAATGGGATTACCTGTTTTTTAATCTCCACATTATTGAGCTTTATTGTGTTTCTCTGTCTCATTCACATTTGGACATCATCCTAACCCATTCTATTTTTGGCCGCAGGTGCCGGTGTTCAAATTGTGTGTGTGTGTGTGTGTGTGTGTGTGTGTGAGCGTGCATGTGTCTATTTTTCAAGCACCTTGGCATATGAGTGATAAGGCCACCATTATATATATATATATATATATATATATAAATAAATAAACATATATACATATATTTGTCAGACACAAATATGAGTTCTTTTATGCAGAGTACAGTCTGATAGAGGAGCAGATGGTGGGCGTGAGCAGATTTTGGAGGTTGCTCTGAAGTGTGAAGAGAAGATCAAGGGCTTGGCACATACACACACACATGCACACGCGCACACACACACACACACAAACACACACACACACAAACACACTCGCACACACACACACACGCACAGACCCCACCAAAGCCAGTAATCCCAGCTGAGTTGCAACAGGTCTCTGAACCACTGTGACCAAAAGCAAAGAAGAACTCTTGAGAGAAAGGAGAATAATGTTAGAGAGAACAAAACAGCTGTTTGGTTTATATGATGCTTTGGCTTCATATCCATACATGAACATTAGGTGACTTTACTTGCATGTCAATTTATTTTTCTGCAAATTCAAACATTTGCATAGAAAGAGGTTGACACATCAGCTATTCATATATGCATCATGGGGGCTTCAGATTACTGTGTTATCCTAGCCCATGTTCCCTAATGGAGCAGACTGCTCATGTTACTGTATCAATATTGTAGATTTGGTGAAAACCAGAGGAGATGGTGAGGTCATTTCTTTTTCTTTTAGTTGCTGGTGCTCCAGTGTTATAAGAGCGGACTTGCATCTGTTGAATAATAGACCGAGAGATCACTCTTCAGTCAGTTTGCATGTCGGGGTCACAGGTCGGAGCAGGTGGAGTCAGGCTGAAGCCGCTGTAGGAATATACTAGAGCTGCTGTGCACTGGAGTTCCTGAAAATATCCTCTAACAAAATCGTATGAAAACATTACTGTGACAGTAATCTCTCAAAACATAAATGTGGACTGTTTGTGGCCTGAGTGACAGGACTGCAAAGGAGAGGGAACTCTTCCGCAGTCAGCCTCGAGTGATCAACAGAGGGATCGCCACTTTCAGTTTAGCGTCAGATGCTCAGTCAGAATACGCAAACAGAGATTAACCTCGCTCGTCCACTGTTTTCTGTGAGTCAATACAAATGCCTCACAGATCTACGGCGGGCCAACATTTCAGATGCAATATCCCAGTTTGAATCCCACGAGAGACATTTTGTCCAGTGTCATTTCTCTGGCGGTTTCCTCAAGATCAAGTTTTACTTTATTGTCCCACATTGTAGGAAGATTTGGATTGGGCTTCCACCCACGCAGCATCATAAAACACTATCTATTAAAGAAAAGACAAGGGTAAATCAACAACAGGAAACAAGGAGTTCTAACAACATAATAATAAAACATACACTGATAGAAAAAAATCTATAAAAAGCACAGCCCCTGGAAAATGAATTAGTAAAAATAAAGTTGTGTTGGTTTCCATCTCTCTTCTGACAAAGGCAGCATGCAACAACATTTCCCCTACTCTGAATTGACCACAACAAGCACATTACTTCCTTTAAATAATGTCTTCCTGCTATTTCCTAATTTCCTGTCATAGTAAATCACATAACTATTTGGAGCAGACATCAAACCTGATGTCAGGGCTCTTCAAATAAATACAAATGGTTTTGAATAATGTCTTTGGTTCATCCGGTTTATGCTTTTTGTTTTTGACAGAGAGGTTGAAGTGTGGTGATGTAAACACTCTACACTGAACTGATTTTCCTTAAGTCACTCTGGTCAATAGTGGTGACGTCTTCTGAGGCAATGCATTGACTGTGGGACAGTTTTCCATCGAAGGTGCAGATGTCGAAAGTCTAATTTCACACTGCATTAAAAAAAATATAGGGACAAACAACTATTTTGTTTGGGTTGTGACGTGTTTTATGTAATCTGTTATTTTGGTTCCTCAGTTTTGGTCCTTTTTGTAGACCTTCTAGGTCTACAACAATCTGAACATGTCTCTGATGTATCAGCATATCACCTGATGGTGTCTGATGCTCCATTCAGAGACTATACATTTTACAGCATGTTTTGAGACACCATGCCACCATAGATATTACATTTCAATGTATTATGTTATGTTTAATATTTGATTATACAATTGTATTATGGTGTATGGCAAAATATTGAGCTGGCTGCAACTAAAAAATGGTTTGGTGCAATCCAACATGTCTGCCAGAAGAGGGCACTGTTGACCAATGACTGATGAGCAAGGAAACAATATGCAGACTTTCCTGCTCTTTGTGGTTTTGGTAGAGGAATAAACTACACCGAGGATGTGAGTTATTTCCTTATTGGGATTTGTGGGGCCTGTAAATAGACCATTCCAGGAGTAGTAGATGAAATATGTCTTCGTATACGCTATGTATTCCTGCTGCCAAATGTGTTTATACATGATTTTACTGTGTGTGTGAGTCTGAGTGCATCTGTTTTGTGTGTATTTGTCTCGCATGCACATATGCAGTATACATTTACGCGTGAGCTTTGCATAGGCAGACGGCTTAACCCCAGGAATGTATAGTAGCCTATAGAGCAGGAGGAAATTATTATACCACATGGTCCCACTGCTGGTGCTGGGCAGCTTTGCCTCTCCCTCCCCTTTAGTTTACATCCGGCCCTGTTGGCTCAATAACCTACAGGGAGATTATCAGGGTTATATCATGACCAGTAAGGAAAGACATCAGATAGTATGATTTGGAAAGCAACCCCACAAAGACAAGTGTTTGCTCTCTGGCCAAGAAGTAAAAAGGGTAAAAAATATACCCACATGTACTGAAAAAAAAGTAACTTCAGAGTTTCAGTTTCTGTCAGATAAGTGATGATTAAGTGATGGTTGCCTCATGCAAAACATCCAGCTTCAGTATCGGGAGTACGGCACAGATGTAGTCCTTTTATTACCTGCTGTTTTATTATAGTCCACATTGTGTGCTCAACAGTATTTAACAGAAACTAATGTAGTTAGAAATACTCAGGTTTGAAAAGGTGCTTTTCTTTTGTTTTCAAATTGGAGATTAGATTCAAGAGAAAATGACTGCAATAATAAATGGTGTTTTTTCAATAGAGCCTGCTTTAAAAGTGCACCGATGTAAATGGTCCTGTCTGTGCATGTCTTTGTACTCTGGCTGGTCATTAATCTGAACTATCAGGGCTGATAAGATGCTTCTAAAGAGAGAGGCAACTAAAAGATCACTCTGAGACTGATAGGTGCGCTGCGTGTCACAGAGAAAGAGAGCGTGTAAGGCCACAGCACTTGAAAAGACCTTGAGTTTGATGATGCCCATGCTGCAGCCCTTGTAAGGTGTAAAGGGAGCTCATAATAGACTTCTTATCTGAGCTGAGGAGACAATGAAGCCTGTAAAGAGAGAGGAACAAATAAAGGGAACAGGTCTATGAGGTGGAAATGAAAGGGTGAAGACTATTCCTGTTCAAACAAGAGCCATTAGGCTCTGGCAGGAAGACGGGGACATTCAATCCCTGGTGCAAAGAGATGCACTTTGGTCACTTTTAACCTGCACCATATTGTCTAAAAAGTTAGGTTTAGTTACAAATGACTCTCTTTTAACAAACACATTTTCTTGTAAGTTCATGTAGTTACATGTTATTTCAATGTTAACACGCGCACAGTCAGCGCAAGTAAAACAACTCATATTTAGAAAGAGATGTGCTTTCAGTGTTTATGGAATGGAGCGTACTTTTTAAACATAACTTAATTACTGCAATGAAGCCATTCATGTTTTGATCAGAGCCTGGAGAGAAAGGGCGAACAGGCTGAAGGTTAACCGTGACAAACGTCGTCGTCATCTCTAGTTTAAAAACACAGTTCTGTCTGTGTCAGTCATCCTTCGTTATTCCCTTGTTCATTTTGCGTGACACTTGGTGATTGACTTGAAAACACCAGGCCTAGTCAGATAATTTCCCTCGACAGTTGGTATGAAATGAGGGCACTCAGTAGACCGCTCCATCCATCTGACTCAGATGTGTCACATTCACGTGTTAATAAACAGTCCTCCTTTCTCTCTGTATGTATGCCACCACTGCATTTTTGAAGAACTTTGTTTTAAAAAGCAAATCGTAAAAAATAATATTCCATTCGGAGTTAATTTCCCACTACAATCCCTGTAACAAGAATGTTTAATTTAAACCACAAGGGGGCAGTAGAGACCAGGAGAAAAAAAAACCTACAAATGACTGTATGAGTGCCATTTTAGGGTTCACCTGAGATTTCTTAAAACAAAAAAAAATCATTTATGCCATTAATGGAGAAAAGGACAACCTTCAGCGCTTTACAAAATACAAACTCTTGAGTATTTCTTTTTGCTTCATTTCAGTCACATGGAGATGCAGCTCATAAGAAGATTTCTAAATCAACCAAAGATGGAGAGAATAAAACAGTGACCTCAGACAGAAACATAGAGAAGCAGGCTGCATGTGTGAGAAGGAAGGTTGGCACCTCATTCAGTTTTCTTTTTTTGTTCTCATGTGGCTTGAATGACACTGTTATGATTGTCTTTAATGGATCCTGCCAGTGATATATAAGGGAGGGATTCAGATGCCCTAGACTTGTCTCCACTTGGCCTAATATCACTGCTAACCTCGAAATGGCTGCTGTCAGAGATGTTCTTGTGTGTGTGTGTGTGTGTATTCTATATAACTTAATAGTTTCTGCATGTGTGTTTGACGATGTGTGTAATTCCAGATGTTAAAAAGAGCATGCATTGCCTTCTCAGAGGCTGGCAGTCGTTTGTTTCTGTCGATCTGACTGTGCTCGTATGTGACTCCTTCCATAATCACCTCATAAAGCCCCACCCCTCCGCCCTCCACCAAGTTGCCCCTTTCCTCTGCCTTTCTCCCCTTCCCCCCACACCTATACCTCCCGTCGGTCCCCTGCATCCCTTTCCTCCCTCCCTATCGCGGCACCCTCACGCCTCTTGTCTCTTAATGTAGTGCATCCTCTCAACCTCCCGCCCCCAGTATGGAATGTGAATGCACCTGGCCAATAAGAATGAGCAATGAGTGAGCGGAAACTGTGGAGCGTGTAGTGGCTCAGGGCACACGGTAGCCATTATGGGGCTAAAGCACCGCCAGCGTGCTTGATGAGGGGGAACAACGGAGCCTCGCCCTGGGACACTCCATTAAACTCCCCCTCTTTGTCTTTCTGTCTCCAACACACACCGAGACACACATGCAATTCCACGAGGGTCTCTGGTGTGTTCCTGTAAATGACCAAAAGCCATGTCTCTCATCTCATGTTATGGGATAACCCATCACCTGGACAATGGTGTCAGCATTGCCCCGTCCTATCTGCTCTTCCCTCACCCCGATATGTTTCCTCATAAGCACCTCTCAAGAGGCAATATATTTTAAAACCTTTCTAACATGCAACAGGGGAAGCAACCGCCTTGAGCTATAGGAGGTTATGGAGGATCAAATCTAACAAAAGTGCCAAGTCTGTATTTCAAAGACAGACTTAAAATCAAAGAAGCATTTAGGGGGCTGTTTGCAGGGTATGGCACTGAACTATACTAATAAACCTCCGGCAAAAGACGAGATCAAAATCAATTGAGCTTCTGAGAAAGGCTTGGAGGATCACCTTCCATAGCTGTGGATATTGATCATGAATAATGCTTGTTTGCAAACAGTAAAAACCGAGATTGCTTAATGCGGCTCCTTCATTACACTGACAATGTCATTTCTCAGCAGCAAGTTGGACACGTTTCCCCCCAATTTGTCTAAATGAGAAATGGTCGGTGAAATTATGTCTTAACTATTCCTTGCAATTAAAATTACCCGGTGGGCTGAACACTTGTCTCTCCGTGTGTTTTGTTATTCGCCCCGCTGTTATTAGCATGCTAATGGCTTAATAAAAGTCTTCTGGCCTCTGTAGTTGAAATATGTCAACGCTCTTTTTTAATGAGGATGTGCCGGTGTTATTGCTTTTTATTGGACTCATCTTTCATTGTACAACTTTTATTGAAAAACTTTTGCGGAGGATTTCTCTATCTCTTTCTGAGTTAAATAATTGAGTTCGACCACAGAGTAATCATAGATTTAAATTATACTTCGAGGGAAAACCATAAGAGGGACAGCGAGGCAGAATATATGGGTTTTAGCTGAACTGCAGTGTAATTATTTATTCATTGTTTAATTACTTAGGTTATTCAAAATGTTACACCATGAGACCCAAGGCTTGTAATAATAATAATAATAATAATAATAATAAATGTTATTGTATAGCGCTTTAACAGGTATACAAAGACACTTTATATGGTAAAAACAGAAACAATAAAAGCAATTATAAACAAGAGAGATGACATAACAGTAAGAAACACGAGCACCACAGGTTAAAAGCAGATTTAAATAGATGAGTTTTAATGAAATGATATTTGGATGCACAGCCCTGCTATACCATTGGGTTTCCTATAGTTATTATGGCTGACCAAATAGCTACATACTCATCAAGCGGTTAACATTACGAATCCCTGCATGGATATGGTTTGGAGGACTGTTACTGGCCTTTTCAAACCACAATGTTGGGTACGGGGTCAGGGTTTGCATTCGCAATTTGGCAAATAGTTTGTTAATAGTGCAAAAAAGCCTCACTTAAGCATCCGTAAAGAAAAAGGTAGCATCTTCCTTAATCACTACATTAAATCCATCCTGCATGTCAAAGGACAAACATTAAAAGACACCCATGGGTGTGATCAACAGGTGCATTCTGGGTCTAACTAAAAGGATCATGGTGGATGCTGTTTTTTTTCACGTTTCCATCCCTTGACACTGCGCAGACCGCCAGCAAATATCATTCCGTTCGGCTTTTATGACGAACCCCTTTTACATTACACAGCCATTTGATTCAAATGAAAAAAATGATAACATTTTAATAAGCAAGCTTTAATTTTCTGCCGTCAAAATAATCAGTTTGGGTTATTTGATTAACACCAGCCACTCAAAGTGTTTCCGTCTGAGTAAAGGCTTCGGTCCCGCTGTACCATACATTACAGATGAGGTAGCAGTAATAACCCAAACACCTGGCAGCTCTCATGAGGAATCAACGACACGCACTGTGAGCAGAGCTCGTGTGTGTCTCTCATCTGCAAAGGCCTCAAGGTCATGGACATAATGAATATCTGATCATTTTGCTGCCGGGTTGCTGGAGCTGAGAGTTCTGGATTTTTTTCCGGTTAAAGTGGGGCCAGAATAACCTGAACTTACCACAGTCGCAGAAAGGACTGCGTCGCCTTTACAATCCATGTTTTCTGTGCCAAGATTATGTTACAGATACTCTATTTATAACTCATAATTCAAAAATCACATCGATCTATTCCGGCTTCAGTCAACACAAAACATTGCCAGCACCCAGAGACCACACAGGGGTTTTATGTTTACTTTCATCAGCCATGTCATACACTCAATGTATTTTACATAGCCTGTGTGTGTACTGGCTTTGATATATATCCAAAAAGAGTTCCAGTGAGAACAAAAAAAGAAGAAAAAAGATAATGATCTTTCGGCACGTAAAAGGCATCTAAAATGCAAATTGCATTGACTCGTATTCAAATGCATCTTTGTAAACCACTTAACAACTGAGACTTGAAGGCTGAAACAAATTCTCAATTCGATATTCTGGACAGCTCACATTTATCTTGAGGTGACATCCTCAATATGATCCTCATACATCTGTGATCCTAACAGCATTTGGCACGCAGAAATGACTTTTCATGAAAGTCTGTGTGGACTAGAAAGTAACATATCCAGAACAAAAATAGCCTATCGCGGCAGAAATATGTGCTTCCTTTGTGCTGTTAATCATCATCAAATTGGCTTATTGATTTGATGATGGAACAGAGTTTGGTGTGTTTGAGTGGGCCAGTGTGTGTGTGTGTGTGTGTGTGTGTGTGTGTGTGTGTGTGTGTGTGTGTGTATAAGCTTATACGCCTGTGCTTACATCGGGGCTGTGCACTAATTGTGTGTGATAAGGAGATAGACTAGTGTTCTGGGAGAGCTGTGAGAACGTAGAGGACATCAGAGGACATCAGTGTGTCCTCGCAGGCCTTATCATCACACCGTGTTTCATTCTAAGCCAACAATGCAGGAAGAAGATTGCCACCACCTACCAACACAAGCTCTTTCATAAATAAGAAGGAAAAAAAAAAGCAAGCTGATTGTCGATGAACCGGCCTTCTTTAAGTTGACGAGTATGAACTGGATTGTATAAAACATGAGAAAGAGGCTAAATTGTCTTCCTTTGACACTTTATGTAAAATCGCTACCCTCCAGAGAAAAACGCATGATGCAATATCTGAACACAACTCAGCAATATAACCACAATTAAAGAGCAGAAGAACCATCTTAGTCCCTCCTCCCTGTGATGCACGTTCACTGACGTTCCTTCTCTATTCGCATCTAAATAATTCTCTATCATGAGTCCCACCTGAGTGAAGACGGGTTGACTCGAGAGTTTTTCCCCCTCATGAAATATTCACTCCAGGTTAAGAGCTACAGAACCGTTGATCCTGACCACGGCTTTGAGATTGCAGCATTTAAAGCAGATCTGCTGGGAAGCACGACTTGACAGGCGAGTCGGCGAGGTTCCACATGAAGGGCCGAGGGGGAATCTGCATCGCAAAGTGCTGCTGGTCGTTGTCTTCCAAAATATAGGGAAACAAATCTGTGTTTGGCACATCAAACTGACCGCCAGAGGTGAGACACGCACAGTCCTGTTCTGTGTGTGTGTGTGTGTGTGTGTGTGTGTGTGAGATAGTTGCCCCCCTCAGCATCTACTGGCCCAACAGCCACGCAGGCCTCTAATGATGGTCTCCACCACAGAGCTTGCTTCACGCCCATGTTGAAGACTAACACATTTGATGGAATGGCTGCTTGCTGCATAGTTTCTGCCATGACCCTGTCTTTGATCTTGTGTGTGTGTGTGAGTGTGTGTGTGTGTGTGTGTGTGTGTGTGTGTGACAAGGAAGGGAAACAAATTCCTTGATAAAGCCGTGATTACAACAGACAGATTGTGCGGGTTCCCCGATGTAAGACAGTGAGAGCATTGCGTGGCTAATTGGGATCGTGTAACATGACAGCTTAGAGGACTCGTCATAACACCTTCTTTCAAAAGACCCGAGTTTGACGCGACTTTCCTTTTGCTCGTGAAGCTTCTTCACTTTGCTTGACAGTTGATCTTTCCACTCTGACCTCTAAATTCCCACCACTGAACACTAAATGAGTGGGCAGTACGAATAGTGGAAAAACATGTGTGTCGGACGATAAGATAAGATCATAAATTAGCAGTATTACAGCATCGAAGGGAATCGGACGAACAACAATGTGGCAAAACAAAACCAGTAGAGGAAATAAGAAAGTAAACAGGAGATGTATGATAAATAAATGGTAAAGAACTAAATATAACATATAATTGTAGACAGAATAAATGGTTGGGTTTACTTTATTGCACATATGAAATAGGAAATAAGACATTTTGATATTGCACAAAATTTCGTTATTGCACACCGGCATACATTGATATTGATATTGTACATGAATGAAAGAATAATTTGTCAGTTTTTGGTGTGTGCAGTCTCTAGGGAGCAGTGTTCATGATAGATAAAGAGGAGTGCAAATCATGAAGGAAATAGAAGATTCTTTGGGCTTTAATAATTTCAGAGGGTGTTCCCTTTTGCCAAGAAATATTTATACAAATGTCAACTAATTTGCATTGTTCAAGCTGTTGTATATACAAGTATGCTGTTGTCAAAGTAATAATAATTTAAAAAAAACATGTTATTATCTGCATGGCTCCACTTCAAATGTTTTCCCTTCACATATTAAACTTGTTTTATTTGACATGAAACGTAGTTCACGAGCGGTGAATCACGCTCGCGTGCTCAGTTGGGATAAAACTCAGCGCGCGCGGCTTGTTCCTTATCTTATTCGCCTCATTAGCCAAGAATTCACTGCAGGTTAATGATTGTGAGACTGTTTATCTTTTCTCGGCACTGTTTAACTTTAAAGTTCCACTGATTAACTGCGTCTGTCATCGGCCATCGCATGCGGAGCAGGTTCACGTCTGTGACTGATAAACTATCCTGTACCATCTTTAAGTTACGGTGGCCCCTCAAGGACAAAACACACCGGAGAGCGAAAACACACATCAAGCAAATAGGTTAAACATGCCGCGAATATTAAAATGCATACAACGCAACATCAGAAGAAATCCACTCCAAATTCAGAAATATAGTAAATACCAAAATAAAAATAAAATAAACATACAGTATAAATGTATTCATATTTGAACAATATATCATTGATGTGACTGATTTGATTTACATAGCATTAAAGCACAAAAGCCATTAGAGGCTGATTTCAGAGCAGCTAATGGGGGTTTCGAGGCACTTCCTGTAAATCACAGCCTCTAGTGGCTTATTGCTTTTATAAAACAGTTAACACATATACCCGGCAACGTTTCATACAATAAACACACATCAACAAGAAAATTATAATTTTTTCGCTAAGCATATAGTTGTTCTTCAGCAACATTAGTAAAACGGTTGCCAAGCAACACAAAGATGAAGCATGCACACAGAAGCGGTGGGAAACATGCTTAAAGGTTGGGGTGATTATTAACGTTTGTCTGGAAAATCAATTAGTTGAGTAGTGTTCAATCGTGGTAGCGCTCCTCTCTGCTGGTACGTGGGGCATCTGGACAAAAAGACAGGAGCATGTGAGGGTGGACGATGTGACCTGAGTTGTGTTTTTTGTATACATACTTTTTTACATATATACTGTTGCTATTGTTTTATTATAATTATTTTATTTTTTTAATAAAAAATCACGTCAACCAATTTCTTAATGTTTGAGAGAAACAAAAAGCTGACATGACCTTTGACATCTTAACCCACATTCGGAAAGTGCATGAAAATACAGAGCGGAGGCGCTGCTGGACCGATACTGTAAAAGAGACATGTGGACTCATCATTTGAGGACCTCAAATGATCTGATGAGGAGACGAGTATGCGAACGAGAAAAAAAACAACAACTGAAATGTCAGAACAAAATCTGACATTTTGAAACACCAAGTGACTGTAATTGGCGCCGCAATACCAAAGTAATGCGGTCACAGCTCTGTGTTTTTAGAGTATTTTATTACGGCTTTGAGCGCGACTCAATCAATTATAATCAAGGACCTGAAAGTATTGGTTTTATAATAGCTGAATTAAAGCATATTTCTTGTTTCGTGCCCCAACGGACACGATCCGTTGTCATTCTCTTTAGCTAATTACCATGGTGATAGAATATCATCCTTAGTTGAGCAGTTTTGGTTTTATATTAGTTGATAAACAAACTGATTGATGTATTGTTGGTCAGCGTCCTGAAATATGAGAGCGACGTTGCAGTCGGTTAGCTTGACGAACCCACATGTTTCCATTCTTCTTCTTCAACGAAACGGGTTTAGGGATTTCATTTTGGCTCTAATAGCAACGTCTACATGTCAGTAATGAGGTCCAACGAGGCCCGCTGTCATAACATTCCTGGTGAATTTCACTCTGAATTTTTCTGTGCTTAATTCTGAGTAAATAATAATCCAATAACTTTGAATCCCACACTTATCGGAGTGTTATTTCGTGTTTGTGAATGTGAGACAAGAGTCTTCTTTATTACGTCTGTGTGTGAGTTTGTGGGTGTAACCCAGATACAAGAAGCCTCGCAGTAGTTTGTCTCTCTCTCTCTCTCTGTGATCTCCTTCCTCTTTGTCTTCCATCTGAACACCACCACACTCACTCGTGTGTAGACATGCACACACGAGTGCGACACACACTCGCATTACAGAGGGTGGGGGGTGTGTGTGTGTGGGGGGGGGGGTATCAGTCAAATGTGGCCAAAAGTGTTCCATTGTGTTTTTCTCCCTGATCTGAACCATCTGGTAATTGTAAAGACTTCTGCTGGAACCGGAGCGGAGTGGCTCGGAGAGAATTTACAACTTGTGCATTAGACATGCTTAAACACACCAGAGTGTAGATGTGAGCTGCGAGCCCGCTGGATGAATAATGACTGCAGGCTATTCTTGGATAGGTTAGGAAACAGTCATTTTTTGGAGAAGTTAATGTCTTAGCTGCAGGAACAGAGGAGGTCAAGGTCACAGGGCCCCAATTTCCACCCTTTAAGTCAAACTCTCGGAACAGAACCAAACGGTTACAGAATGCGCTAAGAGAGGCATCAGAGGTGAAATAGCTTGGAGACTGTTAATAGAATCAGCAGATGTTGTCCCGACATTTTAATACAGCAATTTCCTAAGGTTATAATTTGCTCTCGTTGTGTAGTCTATTCATTTACCACAGCTATTTCTATTACATTTGTAACCTTATCTTAAAGCAGTATTAATAGACTGGAAAATTAACTTGCCGTGTGAGATGACATTTGAATGTGCATTACGGGTGATTTAGCATCTACCAATTAAATGCACAACATTATTTTCATTATTATTATGAGTAGCATTAGCAGCAGTGGTGTATGTCTCATACCGTTGTTGCCATTACATTATGGTATCGGGTGTCACAGTAGACAGCTGCTCTAATAAATAATGATGTGTGTGTGTAGAGTTCATTCTTTTAATTAAAAATATACATGGAAGTGTATTGAAATGTATTGTTTTTAATTGACAATACACAAATCAGGGTGAAACACACAAGTGCCACACATGACTGAAAACATCCTTGTTTAATATAAATTGTGTTTTTTACACTTACAATCAGTTATGAATACTTAAAAAAGCACATTTCAAGAACGTGTCAAATTCACCGATCTTTCTAGTAGATTAAATCATAAAGAGGTCACTAGCCGTTCATCTCTCCAGGTCAGGGGTCATATCATTGATAGGAATTTATCTTCAATGGGCCACGATGCATTAAGTAGCAGTTTATTGTGATGAAACAGCTTTTGGTTGAAACAAATGATCTGTTTAGTGACAAAACAGAATAAAACTACGCCTGCCTTCACCTCTCTCACCTCAATTATTTTCCCTAATAACCTCCTGAGTGTGTCGGCTCCCAACACACACACGCGCAGACACA
This sequence comes from Cyclopterus lumpus, assembly GCF_009769545.1. NCBI lineage: Eukaryota > Metazoa > Chordata > Actinopteri > Perciformes > Cyclopteridae > Cyclopterus > Cyclopterus lumpus. The sequence continues at coordinate 23,276,432 of NC_046968.1, forward strand.
CTCCAATTAGTTCCTCCAACACATTTCCTTGTGCCCCATGACCCCTTTCCGTCCTCCCTAATAAGAACGGCGCGACCCAGCAGAGGTATAAAATCTGATGTAATCAGAAGTTAGGGAGCAAAACAGTCGAGTGTGTGCGTGAGGAGTTTTACAGCGAGAGCGGCGAGAACTATTTAATCAGCAAAACTAAATTGAGGCCGAGAGAATACAGAATGAAATATGTACAGAGCCCCATTTCATTTCTCATGACGTGGTGGACACACTTTGCAAAAGATAAGCTTTGCAAGTTTTTTTTCTTCTTCTTCTTGTATTCACACTTAGCAAACTTAAATCAAAATGATTAAATGTAAAATATTACACTGCATTTGCGTTTTTTTGCCTGATTTAAGAAGTTTCACTTATTTCATCACAGCTTGACGTAAAAAAAAAAAAATGGAGCATCTGCAAAGCCAGAATTTTTTTAATTTTTTTATCTCTTTAGAGTTTCACTTGTTTTGGATATAAATCCCTGAAAAAACAAGTGCAAGCAATGAGAATGAGGCTTGTTTTGAAACAGTGACACAGTCTGGATATTCTGTTTGGTTAGGCTGTTTTATTCTTTGTTATCTGACTTCGACTATAACGGTTACATGGCTCTTCACTCTGTAGAGGAGAGATCATGCTCAGTCCTGCAGAGATTCACTCCCAGCTGTATGCTGTAAGGCCAAGTGCACAGTCAAACAGCTAAAAGGTGTTTTCCCTCCAGATGCAATGTGGAAGAAAGTTGCAAATTACACTCTTTCATTCTTTGCCTCTGTCTCTATGCAGCTGCCCAAGTGTAAAATATGAATCATCCTTGTGAAGTATTCATACACTGTAAAACCATACGCACCGCTGGGGTCAGACCCTTTTTGAGCATACAAACATATGAGAGGTCTTCCCCACTTTAATGCTCGTAAACATTTTCTGATAGCACGTTTACATCGTAAATCATGTTTACATGTTTAAAAAAAAGACATAGGTAATGTGTACAAGTGTTTCCTGTAGTAGAACACGAGTAATGCCCCCACTTTATATTATGAATAACAAATGTAACGGCGTAAGCAGCAAACTCAATTATTTATCAACCTGGATGCCTTGAAAATAAAGCTGATGAGGCAGAGGTTTAATTTTAGCTCACTATAATTTGTAGTGTAAATAGGAGGTTTCCAAACAGCCAAAACCTCATTAGGAAACACCACCGTGACTCAGTGTGGAAAAGGAGAGAGAGAGACAGAGATGGAAATATAAATTGGTGCTGTCCTATAATTTTTACTGGTGTACCTGCTGATGCATAGGAACGATTAATTGCGACCCTTCGAGGGCGAATTACATTTTTATTTCAACAGCTTTCCTTAACAATGTGCTCCTGCGAAGGGAGATATCACACTTTGATGGTCATCAAAATGTAACTTCAGGCACTGACATACCGTGAACACACAGGGAAGCATAGTAACACTAATAATAATACTGTCCTTAAGTGAGACAGTACATGAGGAATTTATACAAGAGTAACCCCTATTCAATTAAAGCTAATCGTTCAATTAGCTGCTATAGATCAATGATTGACAATGGTCAATAATGGCCAGTCGACACTGAATGGATAGTGTGGCGCTCTGCCACAATATCCAGTCCAATCCATATATATATGAACATATTGAACATATTGATCTGTGTCAGTCACGCAGGTTCAGCCAGAGAAAGATGCTAATGGAAAAATGCATTATGGGCAATATCCATTGGTATGAATGGGGCGCCACCTTGAAAGACCTTATCGAAATCTCATATTACATCCATTATTTGTAAAGTCGTTAAGAATAGATACTTCCTGGAGGATATTAAATTATGGAATAACTGACTTACTGTTGTCATTAGCTGGTGCTTCATCACGCCATTACAGCTTGGAGAAAGTTGAAGACTGCCAGCTTGGATTTTTAGTGTTACATCTCCCAGAGCAACCTCGTGTTGTGGTGCATGCATGCAATGTTGGTGCACATCCAATAATAATTCATTCTACCCTCCAAGTCAAGAGAATGTGTTTTCTACACAGAGGATCTCTGTAAAAATGGGAAGTATTATATGAATGTCTCACAGAAAAACAAGTCCCCATACCTAAAGGACTGTTAGTGAAATCCAAAGCAACCCATAAACCTGACCCAAACAAAGCAGGATTTTAGGATGGTTCTAGGAATAGCAAATCTCGAGATGTTAGTTCGTCACTCAGTCCTCCACTTTAGCCCAGAAATATTTAAACAACTTTAGGATGGATTGCCAACATTTTGCACAGAAGTTCATGATCTACAGATAACGCATCCTAGCAACCTGACCTTTCACCTCGTGCCCCCATCAGGTCACATATGTCATGGAGTCCAATTAAATGAGTTTCTGATCAAATACTTGTGATGACATTCCCAAAATCCTCAGGTAAACGTTGTGCTATTTAGAAGGTGTTAGCACATGTTAGCAGCATGGCTGTTTCCCCCCCTCATAGCAATGGCTGTCATGTTATCATGTTGTTTCGTCACAAATTGGGAGAATAAGAGGGCTCAGCTTTCTGCTCGGCGCCCACCGAGCCGACATTGTGACTCATTGGTGACTTACGGTTGATCCGTCACTGTTGAGGCTCTGCTCAAAAGGAAAGAAAGAAATACATTTTATCTTCCCAACGGTGCACACCAGCACGCTCACATCCACTGTGCCCACACATGTGTGAAATTAAAGCTATCACGACCTTACATGAATGACTGAGAAGGCCATTTCTCTTGATAAAACATTTCGATTGCAGAAGTATCGGCGAAGACACGTTTTCTTGCTTTGATGGTTCGCAAGTCACAAGGGTAATAGCAACAAGATGCATCTACACTGTAGGTGGTGTCAACTGGTGTGTGTGTGTGGGTGTGTGTGTGTGTGTGAGACATGTTCGCGTATGTGTGTATGTGTATCCATATTCATTAGAAGTGCGGAGGAGAATCCAATAACGGTTGTGTCAGTTGAGATTAAAGAGATTGACCTTTGGTGACTTCAAGTAGAGCAGGTGTGTGTGTGTGTGTGTGTGGGGGGGTGGGGGTGGGGTGGGGGGGGTGGTCTGATGATGAGGTCGGGGAGGAAAGAAAAAAGGAGGCAAGGATGGGAAAAGGGAACCAGGACTGTCACCAGCAGAGACAGACCGTGCCTCTCACCCAGCGCGACGTATCCCAGGTAACACTGGCTCGTTTGGTTCCAGCAGTTGCAACGCAAGCTGTTCTGTTGACAACTGTGGGAAACACTGGGAAACGTCCTCACATTTACTCCGAGTCGGCGTGTCAAATTAACAGAGAAATTGTAACAAAAGGAACTCGACGAGACGGAAACATCTACAAGCGAAAGCGAAGCGTTATTTGCTTGTAAAGCATGAAACATTGAATGCCGCATTAATTGATTGTTTTTAGCCCACCTGGGAGTTTCTGAAACAAGCTGTAAACACAACGTTTGTTATCACCTCATAAAGTTGTTATGGAGAAAGTGTTGGCGAACACGTTGCTCTCTGCGTCTCACCGACATGAAGCATTATTAGCATTCATTTTGAGTCGTGTTCCTGTCCTCCTGATTCATCTACGTCCAAATATCGACTTTACTTAAAGCTCTCTTTAACAACTCGAGAGGGAAATATCTGACTCTTTTCATATTTTACCAGCTTGTCGCTAACTTTGTCAGTCTGGCATCAAGCGGCTTTATCAGAGACCTTTCACTCAATACAGCTGCCTGCTGCAGCTGGAAAGGAAGTTGATGATAGAGGTGTCTGAAAACAAAACAATGAGCTGAAAGATGTTGAAACACTCCGACGGGCTTAACTACAGAGTTGTGTATTGGGATCAGTATGAAGAGCAACCACTCTCACATCGCATGATTAGTTCAGCCATAAACACATTAAGTGCAAAACCTTTTCATAACTTGCTCCTTTTACTGGTAGGATATTCTTTCTAGTACCGTTTGTGCACATCTGTTCTGTTTACACTGGTCAGCATTATCGCTATTCTTTATTGATTTATCTCTTTTATTCATCATAAATTAAAAAAAAAAAAAAAAAACTTAGAAATTCCCTGGTGCATGCTGAAACATCGATTTTCAACCGCTTTCATTTCGCTCCATGAACACGGCCGGGCATGCTGAAAGCGAGTCTATTCTGGGAGAGTTGATGCCGTTTCAGCTTGGATCACACACAGAGAATGTTGGGATGACATTTCTCTTCCATCAGAGAGAAAGAAAAAAAACAGTCGAGCACTCTGCCGAGGCCCGTATTGGCACTCAGGTAACCAAGTGGTCTCCATGTTTGTCCGAGTCAGTTAAGAGGGTGGAACAGGCTGGTCATTATTTTGTGGTTGCACAAAGAGAAGGGGGGGGGGCAGAGTGTCAGAGAGGCAGGCAGACACACATGGGAACGCTGCTTCTTTGCAGGATGATTTCGGTGAGCTACTATATAGTAGCGATGAGCTCTTGCACACACGCACACACACGCACACACACAAGGACACAACTTGAGAGTGCAATAAGATCTTACGTCTGCTCGTGAGAGATGATTTGCAGGGTGTCTCTTCCATTGTATCCACGGCGTGGACGGCCTTTGATGCCGCACACAAACACTGTGCTATCTGTGCTGCGTGCGTATTGAGCTCGGGCTGACTCTCCTGTGACCTTTACCTGCCCGGGCTCCACGATTGCAGAGCGAAAAAGCGACTGGGGAGAATCAATGGTCTCCTCTCATCAGTCACACACGTACAGAGAAACCCGACACGCACTCTCACTGCATGCCATCACACTGATGTGGGCGGGGACACGGAGTCAGCGCTTGTCCCCTTGGCGTCCCTCCAGCAGCCGGCGTGTCCTCTGTCAGACGGCCTGACATTCAGCACAGCAGTAACTCATCGATCCACATACAACGGGAGAGAGAGAGAGAGGGAGGGAGGGAGAGAGAGAGAGAGAGAGAGAGAGAGACCACTGGGGAGACGTGGGGGAGTCAAGGAGGTTGTGGAGGAGGGAGAAGATCCGCTGCAGGGCTGATGGAATGATAGCTAGCTGGAGCGATAGATAGGATCAGAGAGTTGATCGAGAGCTATCAGGAAGAAAGTGGGGGCGAAGAGGCACGCTGTAAAGCTGACTGAGTGATAGACTGGTGAAAGTGGGATAGCAGGAACGCTGTCAGCTCTGAACAAAGTGCCGTGCTGTTTGATCAGAACTACTGGGTACTCTGAAATGGTTAGGGCTTTTTTTAAACCTCGGTGACGCCTTCTGTCTCTGGTCTGCACTGTGTGTAAGCATGCCAGGCATCGAACTCTCTGATGTATTGTGTAGGTTACGTTGGCTTGGACTTGAATCTTAGAGGTACCCTCTGTAGTTGCCTTGTAAACAAACTCAAGTATATGTTTAAAGGCATTGTTTAAACCATCCTTTAGCACCGAATGTCTTGAATGCTTTTTTGTTGTTGTTGCGACTAACATTTTTTAACGGTTCTTGATTGGAAATTCCGAGCATTAATATAACAGCAAACAACTATTTGCTCTGTAAAGCTATAGAGGAGTAATGGCCACCTGAGCAGAGAACATTTGCCTAACATTGGCTCTTCAGTGATGGTGAATACCTGTGGGTGCAGCCAGCAGTGAGACAAAGCAATGACAACGTCCTTATAGCTGTTATATATATATATATACATATATATATATATATATATATATATATATATATATATATATATATATATATATATATATATATATATGTCAATGTCCTGGACACTCTCTTTCAAACTCTTATCTTTCTCCCTCATGCACACGCACGTCTTACATCACCACACTCACATCTCCTCAGATTTTTCCTCCCACTATTAGGACTATTTTATTTTATTTCCCTTGATATTTTATGTATCTCATTGTTGTTAGTGTTTTTCTTCATGCTGGTTTCTGTTACAATTCACACGCCGTGATCCACGCAGTCATGTTTTTGCTTGTCGCCTTGATCTTTTTTGTTGTTGTTTTGTCTGTTGGTTGTTTGCTGCGAGATGTTATTTCGACGCTCTTTGGGTTTCTGTCTCCCACGCACTTGTTATTGATTACATCTCTCCCCTCAATGGTTTTTACCGGCATGATTCAGCACTCTTTGTCTGCTCCTTGTCACTTCTCACTGTGCAAATATGCAACACCACGAGAGAAGATGCATTCAATTATTTATTTCAACCTGATCAATTAACACATATCTGTTACAGAACAAAACTAGTCGAATGCACTGCTATGGATGGTCATTTAAAAACACAACTTTCTCTTTTTGCCTGCTCATCAGATGGCATATCTGTCCAATTGATCTGGAGCAAAAACTTGTTCTTGTCATCCTTTTCTTGGTTTGGCTCCAGACAGAGGGCTGCTAATGACTGCTGCAGGTCCCAGTCACATTCCTCCTGGATGATTAGGACTGTGACCTTTAGCATAGCCTGATAATACAGAGCTTAGTGATTTTTACCCCTGTCTAAATTCTGACAGAGAGAGATAGAGAGAAAGAGAGGGGCACATTGGGGCTTATCGGAAAGGAAGAGGGAGCCGATCAGAGAAACGAGGTGTCGAGGAGAGGATGAGGAGAGAAACAAAGAGGAAGAGGGCGTGGAGGCACAGACGAAGGGGGGAGGATCACACTGCGCCACTCACCCTGGAGGCACTGACATTATCTAGGAGAGACCGGCATCAGGGAGAGGGGAGGCGATGAAAGGAGAAAGGGGGGGGAGGGGGGAAGTAGACTGAAAGAGAGTAAAATGTAGCCTCTGACGGTCTTCAAAAACACCTGACATTTACCTGTTTGTCATGTGTTTGGGGCGAGACAATTGGAGTCCAGTAAAGGCCACACGTCTCTCTCTCTCTCTCTCTCTCTCTGCTGCAGGAATGTTGCCTGTCTGCTGGGTTCACTCCATTTTCATCAGCGCTGAACACAGCCTTTACAAAATACTGAGCGGATCAATCAATGACCAGGATGGAAGAATGCGTTGTTTGTCAGACCCAGAGGAATCAATTCCGGATGCCAACTATTTCTGTTAATTAATGTCAAGAAATTGTGGGATTTAGATTAGCTGGAGACCAGAAGGGTCTCGTTATTTCATAGACGAGGCCAGGAATAGTGAGAGGTGATGATGAAGCTGTCGCTTCATTAAGGGTGAGATGTTACTTCCTTTTGGACTGGTTGCACATAACTGACTTTTCAAGGTTTTATAATTGCAAAAGAAACACAATTTGAAAAGGAATGTATGGACTAAAGAAAAGTCAGTATTGTCTGGCGCCCTATTAAGTGTGCTTCATGAACCTGAAATAAGATGAACTTTCCAAAGTACGTTCAGGGTTAGTGCATAAGCTTGCTTTGTGAAATACCATCATTATCAAGCCTTTGCTCATCCAGATACTCGTGTGAAAAAACCTGTTGGCTTTGCAATAATTTGTACCTGTCCATTGTAGTAAATTGCATCATTACAAACCAAACGCAAGTAGCAAAGCTACCCCAACTCATGCAGAGGTAGATCATTAATTGCATGGTTAAGTTGAGAGACAGCCACCCGCTGACCTCCATATCAGTGGCAATACAGAGCAGATTCAAATAACCCTATATTATAAACATTTGTTGTCTATCCCTTAATTAACTGCCCGTGTATGCTGAATCAGCACTCTGGATGGATCTGTGGAGGAGAGCAGCTTTACCTCGACTTGCTGGGGCAAACATCATTTCATCATGATTAAAACTCAATGATTTGAGACCTTGTCAGATGCCACACAATTAGCCTTTATGGCAAACTGCCAAACCTGCAGCGTTCATGCGTGCATGTGTGTGTGTGTGTGTGTGTGTGTGTGTCTGGTTGGGCACATGTACAATTGTGCACGAATGTGTGTGCGTCTCCTATAAGGAGAGCCTGCAGTCTCCAGATGAATGATGATTATCAATCTCGGCTGTCTCTGAGAGAATCAAAATGTATAAAGGAGGGCAACTGGTGCGAAGGAATCAAGAGGCGTTAATACGCTGTTTGGCATATTCTGTAGCTACTGTACACCGGACCAGCTGTTCCCAGCAACATTAATTGGCAAAGACGTGAGGAACTGAATGCATTTAAGGTCCCTTGCACCAGTGACATCTTGACATACAGACCTATGGGCGAATCATTTTGCATAAACCACAAGCGAAAGTCATCATGTCGGCAACATGCATTTGCATTTTGTCTGACAGAAAAGAGAAAATAGTAAATATGGATAATGGAGATACATTTCGAATGCAGAATAAAGTCGTATAATGTTGTATAATGTTGATGGAATATATGAATGCAGTGAGGAGACACCTGACATTTGAAAACTTAAAAACTTAAAAACTTAAATTGGTTAGTTGCACTCTAATGTTCGAGGAACTTGGTTGAACTATGTCGACAAAGCACAAACAGAAAACACAGCACCACAAAGATATAAATATTAAAGGGAAAGAAACAGCTTTGAGCATTCGAAATAAACATTTAAAGGGGCATGAAATATATGTGAGAATGATCGGCTTATATTGGCAATCATGGGGAATTGAAACAACATCCATAACGCTGTTCTGTTTTGATACAACTCTCTAATGCACAGGCCAAATCCCTCCAGTCCCCCTGAGTCACAGAGTCCTGTATTTGACACAAACAACACAGTTACAAAGGAGAAAAGAGAGCTTGTTAATTGGAAAAAAAACATTAAACCGCAATGTCTTAGGAGAATTAAATATATTACAGTGCAAAATAGCAAAAGTTTCCCTCGTTTGGCTTCTAAGTAAAATGCCTCCTGAAATGCAGGCAGCTTACTAATAACTGTGCTCTGTGAGCACACACGTCTTCTTCATCTTTAATCTACTAAGTGTTGCAGTGTCTTTTAAGTGAATGTGAATACTCCGTTTGGTCACATTCAACACAGAGCTAAACTACTACTGAAATACTTAAACGACTCAAAGTACGTACACAATACCATGTAAATAACTGAAATTACCCCAAATAACAGTTTTATACGACTATACAGCTGTTGCATAGCCATTTCACCTATTAAACGTGAAAGGGATTTGATTTTAATGTAGAGCTTTTATAGCCGTTGGGATAAACTCTGTGTGTGTGTGTGTGTGAGTGTGTGCGTGCGTGTACACAACCTCGACAGCAAGTTCATTGTGTTCTGGTGAGGTGTGTTTCAAAAGAGAAGCCAGAGGAGATGAGAGTCAAATAGCCGAGTTGACCTGTGAATGTGTGGGATCTGTCTCGCGTCTCTCTGAGTGCTGGCCCTCTGCCAGCTGTAGCCCACACAGTGAAATCCTATGAACGCTGTGAGTCCCCGCGTGGATATCGCCATTTCAGTAATGCATGGATTATGCAGTCAAAATCAATCCCTATTGACCTGCCAGGTGCAGCAAAGTGAAGTCAGTGCAAGAGAGAAATTATGTAATCCCACTTTGGAAACTGCATTGTGGGAGAGAGGTGTGTGAAGACTCCACTACTGCCCTGAATCCCTGTACCGCTTTCACAGTTCTCCAGACACCCCTTTCAATTGGATGGAAGGTTAAAGGGTCAAATGGCACAAATTACAAAAGACACATTTTCTCATATATATTCCTTGTGGCATTCTAGCCATGCAGATAGTTTGGATTTTACTTTTACGAACACACTTCCATGCATCCTCTTTTGTTTTTAGGGTTGACGGCAGAAATGTCAGGTATATTTTTAGGGCAAATAAAACCCAAACTATCTGTCTGTGGTGGAAGTACCGCTAAGCTTCCCTTTGGAGTTCGGGTGAACTCACCCTTTAAATTTACACTGAGTCTGAACTTTCCTTGAGAAATGCAACAACACAAACATTCCATAAAACCATCATTCTGCTTTATATTGTCGTGACGGCTTAGCAAACGACACACTGAATATTTAGTTACTACATAAAAATAATGATCGCACCATCACACCAATGAATTCTTGGGAGACGCCTGCTCAATTACCATTGAGAAATTAGAGCGGTCGTACATATGTTGAATACATAAATACTGGGAGGTACAATTGCTAATATAAACACTTTTACATTGAAGAGCAACCTTATAGTCTGTGTGTGTGTGTGTGTGTGTGTGTGTGTGTGTGTGTGTGTGTGTGTGTGTGTGTGTGCGCGCGCATGGGATAGAGTGAGAGAGAGTGTAGAGATTGATGCAATTGACACCATTGGTACGGCTTTGTCTGGGATCCAGGGACATGTGGTTCATTAACCTCTGACACATGATTGGTTAAAGATGTCCGTGTACTGGTTCGCTACAACCAAGTCTCCCCCAATCAGAAGCTGTAAGCCTTCCTCCCAGCAACGGGTTAGCTGTCACGGTGAGATTTCACCGCTCTCTGCTCTGATCCCAAACCTTCCCCATTACTGATAATTTGGACTATTAGTTAGGGAGTGCCATCTGGGTTCTGTAATTATCCTCTTATGTTTCCCAGCGTCTCTGTGCCATTCCCTGTTCGTTCCCAGACTTCTTTCCCTCTCGTTCTCTGGCATCGATGCAGGCGGAGGAGTGGATCTGACGAGAGATAAAAGTGCTGAAGATGAGAGACAGAGAGAAACGTATTAAAAGTGATACGGGGCGGTAGAAGGAATCAGATTTGAGGAATTCCAAATGAGAAGATGAAACTGATCTTTTTTACTCTTTACTCTTTGTTTCCCCCCGGCTGCCTGCTCTGTTTGCTTATCGCTTCTCAGATGATATCAGGGGAACCCAAATATCAAACTACATGGTAAATAGAGAGCAGGCACTGTACATTACAACCTGTTTCATTTAAAGTGATCTTTTAACCATTATAGTATGTTTTTCTTTCAGTGAATACATCCTGTATCTCTTTCTGATTTTCCAGTGATGCTTGAAAATATCACACACACACACACACACACACACACACACACAATCAAGCAAGCAAACCAAATTAGCGTGTATCTGCAACCCTCTATCAAAAGATAGCTGACTGAATCATCATTAGACAGCAAACCATTCATTTGATGTTAATTATGAAAGAAATAATAAGCAGTAATGATTTCGACAAACACTTTGAGGGTGATGATGTCAGGGGTGCCAAACAACTAGAGTGTACGATACATGCAACATTTCAGATCTTCTGTATAATTGCTTTCATTCAGCAAGAACTTTTGAAACCACTCCTGCACCATAACCAAGATCTTTTAAGTTAAGTCAAAATTATATTCAGAGCTGAACACAAAGAAAAGTGCATTCTGAATAAGTCTGGCTTAAAGCGGCACACTTTATTTTTTTGGTGCTGCTAAACTGTAAACACCACAGAGGTCTTTTTGCACAGCAGACATTTTGACTAAAATAGCAAAACATACCATTAATTAATACCGTTAACAATGGCTCGGTTCTATTCAGTTGTCCCAATAAGCCGTGACAGTGAGCTACCGATACCAGCATCCTCAAACTGAACATTCATTTTATTATTTGAACCTGTGCTTCTCATGTCAAAAATGTCTTTGGTGCAAAAATATGTACGCATCGTAATCTTATAACATTTACAGAGTTGCCTATTTGCACATCCAGCAGGCACAAAGCAACGTACGCATTACATTGGAATTGCGTTTGGTCCACCCATCTGACAAATGTGTGTTCAATAGAGCTCTACTTTTAGCTGGCTTATGTTTGACTCTCCAACAACTCTTGAGGGAAATACTTGGCTCTATAGCAGCTACATGATCTTGTCTATGTTCAACTGCTCGTTGCTGACTTTGTTTGCTGTTTGATGCTTGAAGTGTACTTTGAGCTAAATTGAGCTTCTTTGCTGTAAACCAGTGCCGGCTGCAGCCGAAAATGAGGCTTTTTAAGAGTGATGAGACTTAACCAAAACTGTAAAAACCAAAACAATAACTTGAAAGACAATGAAAATGCTTCATAGAGCCAAGAGGAGCTTCAGAGTTAATGGTCATTCTTTGTTGCTTTATCAGATTACACAAAGTTATTTGTATCTAACTGTTGAAATATTGAAGTGTATATAGAGTTTATAAATATACTTAGACTGCACCAATTTGGTGTTTTTGACAAATAGCACATACTATGAAAAAATACTGTGATATGATATATTCTTTCATTAAAACCATAATATCTAAATAGAAAAATTAAGTAGGCCCCCAACCTTCAAAATTTCCCAAACCCAATATCTTCAAGTGTGGTTTTTTTTTTACTGAAGAAATTCAGAATGTAGGCTGAAAACGATTGCTGATACCGGCCAAAACCACATGCCAACATCCAAATAAAGGGAGTACAGGCACTTATTTGGTAATACTTCTAGCACTGGATGGAGAGAAAAAAGCAGTTATACTGACCAAGGTAAAAATCAAGGTAACACGGGTGAGTGGACCAGAGGTGTCAGCTTTCTTGACAAGGAGCTTTCTCTTTGTGTCCAATTGTCTGCTTCTAACCAAATGGATTGGAGAGCAACACTGTTGGATCAATGTACTGTCTAGGAGAAAAAGTGGGGAATGAAAGTGATAATGGTAAGGAGAGTACAAAACACACACACACATACACACACACACACAGTCATTCTCTCAGGCCACAGTCTCAAATGCCTGACTGCAAGATTTGCTGTTCTTTTCAATCACCCACACGGTTTGACGTACCAACACACACACACACACACACACACACACACACACACACACACACACACACACACACACACACACACACACACAGATGAGGTTTCTGTCTTGATTTGAGCTGTTCTGTCACTCTCTCACGACTGTTTTTTTATTCCAGTTTTGTGGTGCCAAGAAGAAGACAATGTTTTTCTGCCATCCCTTTCATTCTCTCAGACAAACAGCTGTCTGTCAGACACACACACACACACACACACACACACACACGCACGGACACACACGCACAGCCGTCAGAATACACTGATGAATTCCCCTGGTTGAATTATTGCATCTGCCAATCAAAGTCCCTATTATTCGTGTGAGTTTTGCATCCTGCCACCAGAGGATTTGTTTTGTGTGGGTGGACGAAGCAGTAATGTTGCTATGTTCTTCTCTTTCTTCTTTATGTTACTTATTTAATATAACCTCAACCCCTCCTATCTATACGTCTCCTTGTCCTCTTCCTCTCTACGTCGAAGGTATAAGCTTCTTTCTTTAGCTCGCAGGGTTGACGAGGGAACACTTACCTGTCTGTCTGCCCAGTGTGAAAGGGTCATGTACATTTATTCATTCTGTCGTTCCCGAATGTCTCTTCTCACACTGTCGTCACCTCTCAGTACTTTTTGCTTTTCTGCATTGTGACACCGGTGACAGGTCCACAAGCCCTTCCATGTCAGAGCCGCTTCTATCTCTGCAGATCGTTACATTATTGAAGCTTTTTTTTTATTTTCAAAGGAGCAGCCCGTAACAGTTTAAACTTGCCCTTGGATCCTGAAAGCGTGACTGACAGTCACACACTCCTGCTCGCTCTTTATCTTTCTCACACATGCCCTCGGCGGCTCTGCTATATTTTACAGGCAAAGGAGTGAGGCGAAGGGAGCGTCGAGCAGGTAAAGAAGACAGACAGTGCAGTGAAAAGACAGTTCTGGGAGCAAAAGAGCAGCCTTGACCACCGATCCACGAGGCAGGACAACACACAGAAATAGAGGAAAGTCGTTGGCAGATAAAAAGTGTGTGTGTGCGTGTGCGTCTGTTAGGGTTTGACAGCTTTAGAGCATCTCTGTGTACCTACAGGACTCATCTACTCCCTCTGCTGGGATTATTTTTACAGGATGTGACCACATGGCACTTCCATGGGGGGTTGGCTGCATTTGTTTATTTACACTGAGATGGACAGGGGGGTGGACCGGCTGAGTCGCTGATACTTGGGTCTTGATCAAAGAGGCCATGCTGTTTTTTAAGATACCTATCCGTAAGCCTTTGAGGAGGCCAGGGGCTATTTCTACTGCAAACCCGGAGCCCCGGTAAGCTCCTGGGGCCATAATGGTGTGTAGGGTGATCGGGTTTGAGAAGGACGGGACAAGGGAGGAGATAAGACAACAGAGGTTTGGATGAGGTAAAGAGAGCAAACACGTGTGGGGATGTGGTGGTGGTGGGGGGGGCTAAGTGTGTGCGTGTGCAGACCAGCAAATAGAGCAATATCGCAGGGTTCCAGCTTAAAGAGGCATGTTTCAATCACCGGCTGCATCGCACTGCCAAAATGCACAGCTGTTGGCATGTAGGTGTTCGGGAGATTGTGTGCCTTTTGTGTATGCACACGCAGGTGTGTGTGTACTTGTGTATTTTGTGTCAGTGTGACTGTCTGTATTTTTGGCAGAAGGTGTATTTGGGTCTGGCAGACACATGTGGCTAACCGTATGGTTGTTGAGATTCAAAGCATCTCTTGAGCGGGGTCATGTAAACAAAGCTGCTAGTCTGAGGGCGGCGTTGAGAGACGGATTCTGTTTGTTTCCTGCAGTTCCGCGGTTGTACAGTATCTGTAGCAGAAATGTAATCAGGGTTACGTGTGTCCTCTGGGGCTCTAAGTGAGGGATGTTGTCATTCTATACGGAGCAGACAGGACTGGTTCTGCCTGAGATGGCGTGATCATTTACATTGACACTGATGACGCCATTAGCCAGCTGCTCAGAAGCCTGTCAGACATGTTTCACTGGGCAGAGTTGTACCAGTGAGTCTCAGGATCTCCAGCTCAACTCTTCTCCATTTTGTTGTGTCTATCTTTTAATGTTAGTTTATTTAACAATCTAAAGGTCACGGTTCAATGAGCTCGGATTTGCCGTAAGAAAAGCGTGGCGTTATGACAGCAGATGTGTAATTTACAAAAAGGCCATCATCACTGCTGGTGTGTGTATCTGTTTACCTATTACTGGCAAACAAAAGCTTGGGTAATTGTTTTGTGGTCATAATGAAACCGTAATGGAGTGGTGCACTGTATTTTTGTTGGCCAATCCTGAAGTTGGCATCCCACTGGTTCCCTCAACTAAAAGCCAAAGGGATATTTTCTTTGGCTTTTGGATTATTGCAGAAAATAATCTCTGTGGCCAACAAACATGTAAGATACTTCCACATTTGATCTTCACAAATGAAGACCACTTAGATGATTTTTGAAGCGTAAACTATATAAACGCCAATAAAAAGTGACTTGTACTGCGCTTTTTTAGTCTTCTGACCACTCAAAGCGCTTTAACACTACATGACATCATTCACCCATTCACACCCATAATGGGAGTGGCTAAGGTTCCACCTGTCCATCAGGAGGAACTAACATTCACACACCGTAGGCACAGCTTTGGGAGCAAATTTATTTTTTCTTGCCCAAGGACACATCGACATGATGGATGACCCTGCTGACCAGTCACTAAATAGTAGTCTCATTTAGTGACTTGTTAGCAAACTGTCTTTTCTAAGACACATAAACGCTACAAAAATTCACGAGAGGGGTATCCATTCTGTGATTTTATTTATTTATTTTGTGTTGTAGAACAAAATGTTCTTTAGCTTCAGGTAAGAACAGACCTTATTTCAGACATCCATCTAATCAAAAACCCATCTCATTTTCTTAGCTTCTAGGAATCATTCATGCAGAGATCTATAGCTTTCTCCAACACATCAAGCAGATAATATGTGACTGAAAAACTCTGACTTCATCTTAAAAAAGAATACGCTTCATTCAATTCAAACGGTGCAGAAATATAAAAACTGAACATCAAAGGTTATTTTACCATCTTAAATGACATCTCTTTTAAAGGCTGTCTACCCAGATCTCCGCACCATCTACTTACTGAATGTCAGCTTGCATCTCAAAATGCTAACATGCAGAAATAAGGACTAAACTTAAACTTAACATTTGTTTTAGAGGATACACATGCTCGCATATATCCACACACCATATAATAATTCAACAGTACCTTAAGGGGTAGTGCTGTATTGCAGTGCGATGCAGGTCGAGGCTACTTTCCCTCAGTTACTAAGTCTGGACACATTACAGGTAAATAACATAGCAGCTAAGCACTTGACAAGGAGTGAGATCACTGGATGATATGTGTGTCTGAGTATGTGAGCGTTTAGGTTTACGGTGAAGAGATAAAGACGAGACGAGAAACATTAGTCCAGGCACTTTCGAGGAATCTCATTTGGATTACCTTCTCCTGATATATGTGACAAGACGGCGAGGATCTTTCAGAAGCAGCTGTGTGACTGGAGTCGGGAAAGTTCAGCTCTTTTGTCTCACACATTTCCTGATTAAATTTGGTGGATGGGCGAATTTGTGAAATAGTAAGAGTTGCAGTGGCGCTGAGACCAAATAAAAGTAGTGTGGTCGTTTGTATTCGCAAAAGCAAAAATTGTCAATTTGCAGCATTTGGTGGCGATTGCTGGGGCGTCTATGCCGACACAAACAGACTCCTCATTCACTGGCCCGACCTGCAATTGATCACCAATATGGTTGTTTCCTGTTTCTTTTAATACGTATGTAACGCGTGTCTTTTGGGCTCCATGTTTTTGGATAATTTCATGCCATGAAAAGCTTGATATTTACGTACTAGAGTACAACTCATAAGATCCCCCGTCTGACAGACACCATTACATAACGGTAGGTTGTTGGTTCAAGTCCTTGAGTGAGAAACTGAACCCCAAGTTTCTCCCCGGTTGTTTTACAGCAGCACACTGCTCCTAAATGCTTGGCATGGGTTGAATGCAGAGGTCAAATGTCATGCATGTACCTGTATAGGGAATTGTCAGCTCTTGAGCCGAAGGAAGTGAACCGGCAGCGACCGACACATTCCTACTATAACAGCTGTGTGAGGGCCTTGATGATATTTTCTTCAGCCCATGCTGGAGTCTTGAGTAGGTGACTGAATACACAATGTGGGGATGGCCGAGTCCCTTGAGAGGTGATACATTTCATACGGGGATTCAAAAGTGAGAAAAATAAGTCTGCGCAGTGAACAAGAAGGTAGGGAATGTTCAAACCACATATAATTACAGTCACAGAAACTCCTACCGGGTGTTTAATGTTAACGCATGGACAAAAATCCAGAAAACATGATACTTTGTAGTAAAGTTCAAGTATTTCAAACCTACATTTCACTTTGGTTCACATGATACATAAATTGTAAAATTATATTATATACATTAACAGGATTTGTGACACTTACATTAAACCCTTTTAAATGATAAGATTGACATTTTTCTGCATTATTGTAGAGATTTAGAGGAGAAGATTGGTACCACTAACGTCGATACAGTAAATATGTAGCTACTGTACCACCACCAGCTGTTTAGCTTAGCTTAGCATGAATAAATGGAGAAACAGCTCGCCTGGTTCTTTCCAAAGGTAATGAAATCCACTGACCAGCACCTCTAAAACTCACTGATTAACATGTCATTTTTCTCTTTGTTATTTAGACCAAAAAAAGAAAGTGTCAAAATAATAGCCGATGTACTAGACTATTTCCTGGCTCGGACCAGTTACCAGGCAACTAGAGCTCCTGGGAAATTACTGGTCAAGAAATAGTTCATACTTAGCATATCGATGTGAGGGTTATCAATCTTCTCATCTAACCCCTCCACAAGAAAGTGAACAACTTTAAGATTTATTAATGCATTTACAATGGTTGTAGTTAGTTACCCGAAATGAAGCACTTTTTCTCAGCGGATATGCTGGGCTGTTATGAAAGCCGCAAAGTAATTTCCATCCCTTACTTCTTTTGTTAAGTTAATGTCAGTCACCTCCCCAACACAGCAAATACCCACTCTTTTAATTGGAAACACCACAACCTTTATGGGAGGATTTGTGTATGGGGGAGTTTAATTTGAAAGAGATGAGTCATACCGCCGTTTCATAAAAAATGTTTTTTTTAAAAGGATAACTATGAGCATGAAGCTGACTTAGGCCGGATTTAAAAGTAATGGTTTGTCATAGCTCAGCAGCAGAGCTTAATGTGTCATCAGTTGCTGGCTTCAAAAGGGATTGATATAAGTCTGGGGTTTATCATAGTGAGTCAAAAATAACTATGGAAACATAATAATCAAATATGAGAGCTCAAATGTATTCTCGGTCACACTTAATGCACGAGAACGTGTGTTAGCTTATTTGCATCTGCTTTACAGCCCCATGTCTTCAACCGCTGGTCAAGATCAACATCACATTTATGGCCATTTAAATTGCCATCGGCTAATGCGTGAGGTGACGTCTTCTTTACCGCAAACAAATGGACAATCAGGACACACAGTATTTTTCGACATGTATTATGCATCCTGGTTGACCTCATATTACTACAAGTCTCACTCCTATGGGACTCTCACTTCCTATTCTCATCTGCTATAGCAGCCTTAGTGAATGTAAATGCAGAAACAGCTCAACTCTGTCCATAAGGGCACAGGGGAGATTGTCCTGCCCATTAAAGAGGACTCCATTATCTGCACTCTGTACTACACTCACACACACACACACCACACACGCGCACCCACAAACACACACACATACGCACACACGCACACACCTTAAGTAGCTCCCTTCCATGCCACTCTATGCATATTTTATTACAGCCGGCATTAAAAGCTGAAGGAATAAGGGATGCCTGGCTAGGCAGCTGGGTTAGCTCTGCGCCCTACTTCTTTTCTAGTTCAGCCGCTTTTGTTTTTGTCGCAAACACGCAGGGAAACCGGACAGAGGAAGTGTCGAGAGAGCGAAAGCCACGTAGACGTAGCGGACGTTGGCTCAGAGATGCTTTTAGTATCTCTTTTCCCTGCATTTTATTTCCCCCTCATTTACAACCTGTCCCCTAGTCGGCTGCTTCCTCCGCGAGTTGTCATACCAACAGTTAAGTGGAGGCAAGGTCAAAACCGGAGATATGTTAATGAGCAGCCCTCCAGCTAAGAGATGGAGGACTGCTGCGCCGGTGAACCAGGACGACAACCAAGATTGTCCTTTAGCTGGAACACACTGGACTGAGACCAAAACAATACAAATCCATCACTGTACAGCTGATAGGAGCAGCTGGGTAGCATCTTCGGGGTTGGGTGGTTTTTGTTTGTGTACGCATATATTCGTGTTCGTCAGCATTTGATTGGGTGATTATAGCTCGCTATGTACTGGTGTTTACTTGTTTGCATGCGCACATCAGGCGAGAAGAGATGTAACACCCTGGTAAATCAAAATCCCTCGTCTGTCATCGCTGGCTGTATTATGCATTCGGCCTCACGCTGGGTCACACAGGCGGGTTGTTCTGTCAGTGTAACACTTTTTTTTTTTGTCCCTCCTCTCTCGCTCCCGACGGCGGTGAGCGGAGGATTCTGAGGTCAGCTACGAGTCAGTCCTGTCACACACACACTTTGAACACTCAGGACTCGCTCTCCTTCCATTGAAGTTTTTTCTCTGAGAATAAATATTTAACTTTGACCCTTGAACTCGTGTATCTTTGTGTTTGAACCTGCTCACATACGACTGCATGTATTACCCGTACAATGTAAATACGTTTGGGATCATACATGCATGTGTTCATCTATCTGCATTGTGTGTGATGATGGATGTGTTGGGCTGTTGGCTGTTAGGCATAAATCACATACGATGACACTTAAAAATCCATTAATAAAATCCAATTTGATGTGTAACATTACTATGTAACATTACTAAAGAAAATCTGCTAATGTCAGTTGCAGATTTATGGTATTTGCGGTTTATTACGTTACATTTTTACATTATTTGATGACAAACCATTATATCTGAGCCGGAAATGAAAAGATAACAATGGTGAATGGAGATGGAGAAAAAACATATTCCCAACAACCATGAGGATCGGTTTAGGCACACATACACCTTGCTTACGTTCAGGATAATGGTTTAGGTGAGAGTAATAATATCCACTTGTTTCACTTGAATGTAAACAAATGTTTTTGGTCATTTCCCACAACAACTGATTTTTTTTCAGAGAACACTCTCCATTTTACTTTTCTTTCAAACACTTTAAAACACTGACACATGCAGAGAGAAGTTGAAGCCTCCATCCAAAACTAACTGTCTCCCTGCTGTAGAGTATTGTGGTAATGTTGTCTTTTGGTCTCGTTGGCCTTCAATGTAAAGGAGCAGAAATAGCCTGCTCCCAGTTTGATACGGTTCTGTTGAGATCAGGGAGGCAGTTTGGCGTCTTGCAAAACCACACCGTCCAATAGAGCTGTAACCTGGCAGCACGCACCTCCAGGATGCAAGGCCCCGACTCCAGGTTGGCTCTGGAGGTCTGTGTGTTTATGGCTGGCATGTGTGGTCGCCATCTGCAAGACATAGGGGTTCTGGCCAAGGTGCGCACACAGGGACACACACGCACACACACACACACACACACAAACACACACACTTACAGACGCACACGCACGCACACAGAAAACACATATAAACATGCAGGGAGTCCACATTCAAGCATATGTACACATTCTCCTCAACGCTCTCATTTTTCTTTCAAAGTTTTGGTCCAGGAATGTGTGAACCAAGTGAAATATAATCACTCTCAATGCAAAGATCAAAATCCTATTTCCAGGAAAATAGGCAGCTCTGAGCTGAACAAAGCCCCCAGCAAATAATTCTCTCCATCTCTCAAGCACCCTCACACACGCACACACACACACACACACACACACAAATGCGTCCTGCAATATTAAGGAAAATGAGTAATATCACTGTAGGCAAATCAGTTATATTGGATAGCACATATCTAAGATGTTGTATTATTCACATCCTCTGACTCCTGCGATCAGCTGGAAGAAATATATAAAACATGAAATATGTCCGGGATGTAAATGTGAACAGTTGGTGTTTCCAAGGGGACATAAAAGTTCATTACGGACGTTTAAGGGATTTGGCAGACATCAATATGAGGATACTCCATTGCCAATGTTATTGTTTGAAAAGTCCAGATTAGCTCTTTAATACTGCAGGTCTATTGATTGTGATTATGAGCTTAACTGAACAAAGAGATTGGTGATCATACACATTTAGGTGATGAAGATGATGCCAGAGCAGGACAGTCAATCAAAGCCATGATCATGCAGCTTCTTTATGTTAATCTACGGGTGCATTGCTGCTGAAGATAGCCCCATCCCGACTCTTGCTTTGGAAGTCTGTTTGTTTGCGCAGATGCAAAGTGAAGCAGTTATAGATCATATTTGTTGAATACACTGAAGCTGATTAGTGAGGAAGAATTGAAGGTCCAAAGCTGCTTTTCCTAATCCCAGAGATTAGTAAAATAATAAGAGGCCCGTCTTCCTGCTCACACACTCACACATAGACGTAATGCTGGTTTTGGCTCAGTCCTGCAAACAGAGCTGGTATCTCCACTGTCTCAGAACAGTCCCTTGGCCACAGTAGTGACAGCTCTAACTGGGAGAGCCACGGCAAGCCAGTAAGGCGTATTGCCAGACCAGTGTTTCCAGTGTGAGGAAGTGCCGAGGAACCTGCTAGCGTGTTAGGGAACGTAGACCGATGCTGGGTTGAAGATTAACCTACTAGCACAATTGAAAAAGTTCCAGGCTTTTTTTCTTTCTTTCAGACGCTGCTGCATTTATTGGGTTGCAGTGTCTTCTTTGTCTACTATGGTTCACTTGTTCAATTATGCCTGGAAGCCTGCACACAAACAGGCACATTAGTACGCACACACCGAGACCTTCAAAGCCTCATCGTTAACCTCAGGGGGAATTTTTTTTATATCATGAAAACAAAAGCCAAGAAGAATTTATCAAGGTTACATTTTAGTTAGTGATGCAACTACATTTCCTCCCGAATAAGTCTGAAAATACATCATTTGGATGAGAAGTCAAACTTAACAAGAGCTCCGCTAGCATACTTTACTGTGAGCAATACGATTTATTAGACATTTTATATTATTCTACCATGCCTGGGATTAAAAAAAGAAGGCAAAAAAAGACTCAGATGATGAACACAGATATAAAAACCAGTGCACATACATAAGCAAAGGGGGAAGCAAAGCGGAGCAAATAGAAAATACAATTATCCGTGTCTGTTTGACCTCGGGGAATTCACAGTATAATACCACTGGATCTAATTCACTTGCAAAGGAGTTGAGCAGGATATAAAGCTGGATTCACAGTGGACTCAGACCATGAAAAAGCCTCTTTTCCTCCAACCTTTCACACAGACAAAGAGCCGCCGCATCTCCACTCCATGTGAGAATCACAGCTTGGAATCTGCATGTGGGACAGAGGCGCCCGGGCTAAAAACAAACACTCACCATGAATGAATATATACGTTTGCTTTATGCCAATTGTCCATTCAAGCAAACGCCGTGAAGAGAGGGCAGGGCCCGGCATACGGTTGTGAGGATCGGCTACTTGCTCGACATTAGAGGGAGATCAGGGAGTGCAACTATTAATGTATTCTTTAAAAAAAAAAGAAGAAAAAAAAAAAGACTACTCAGTGGAGCGTGAATCGAGCCCTTTCATAGGAGCCCATCTCCTACTGGTGTGAAATGAGGTGAAAATAAGCAGACTTAAAAGAGGCTGCTTCGGAGGAAGTCTCCCCCCCTCCCCCCCCCTCCGAATGTCTGTGGAGGTTTGCTGAGGTGACCCAAACAAATCAGCTTTTGAAGGCAGTCAAGGATGAATCTAGCGCACTGGGAAACAAACACACACGCAGGCTTGGCTCGCTGTCAGCGGATATGCATGTCAGAGCTAGCGCTGTCATTTCCTCAGTGCGAGGCTTTTATCACGTGGTTCGCTTCCTTCGGAGCCCGGCGCTTGCAGGACGATGATTGTCCCTGGACTGCCAACCAAAATCACAACATACTACAGCCTCTCAGACTGATTGCCCTGCACACACAAAGACACGCACACACACACATATACGCACACACACACACACACACACACACACACACACACAAATGCGTCCTGCGATACTAAGGAATATGAGTAATATCACTTTAGGCAAATCTGTCATATTGGACAGCACATATCTAAGATGTTGTATTATTCACACCCTCTGACTCCTGCGATCAGCTGGAAGAACACCGACGCTGCAGAACTTTTATTTAAGTTTTTTTTTTTTAAGTATTCAAAATATTCATGACAATTAACAAATTCTGGGGAACATAATAAACTAAATGGCACCTCTATCTGCAGAATGGATCTGTTGCATGGAAGGGCATCTGTGCGCTGCATATTTATCAAAGTGACAGCAGGCGTCGGGGATACAGGGGCTCCAGCATAAGCACTTACTCACTAATGGCTTACACAGCCACGGATCATTATCCCTCCCAGCATCGCCCAGCACAGCCCAGCACAGCCCAGCACAGCACAGCCCAGCACAGCACAGCCCAGCCCAGCACAGCCCAGCACAGTTCAGCTCAGCACAACACAGCACCATGCTGCACCGCAAACCCCCTCAGTCCCGGCATTGCATTGGCTTGACTGCATTGTGAAGTGTATAGGAGGTTGATTAGATATTTCTCCAGCATCAACATGTTCACATGGGTAGTTTGATCGTTCGAAGTTACAAGTTCTGCTGTATATATTAGTGTTTTGTTTTCTGAAATGCCATATTTAAACGATTCATATAGTTTTGGCAATCATCGGTCAAACGCAAGTCAAGAGGTCACATGATCGGTCAGGTTGGAAACGAGCCGACAGTAAATCAGATTATGTTGGCAAAAATATGTAATTGCAAAGGAAAAATAGGTGCATGTACAACTACGCCAAGTAAGAAGGGTCAAAGTCCATCTGTCAGCTGACAGTTATTTTACCAGTTACAGAGGCTTTGTTTACAAATCTGAGCGCTTCTGTTTCTTGCCCTGTCACAATTCACTTGGCAACCACGATGGAGTTCCTGTTAGGAATGGACCAGGTTGTCCTTTCACAGGTGGAGTCAACAACATTGATGATGGATGCGTTCCATTTATGGTGAGCCGGTTCCAGGGCATCGTGTGTGCTCACCCACTGTCATTGCTTACTGGGAGAAGCTGTGCCTTTTCCTGTTTTGACAAGTTATGAAAGGGGTCTATGTTTGCCAATATCGAGCAAATAACACGTTGTTATGAACAGTTTTTTTAACCATTGCCTGTCATCCTGATATGTAAAAGCTGCATTTCATAACAGATAATATTCTTCAGGGTATCCAGCTCCTGATCTAAAACTGCCAAAGCCGCTGTATGTAGTAACAACGAGACGAACAGATGTAAACCTTTCGCGTTAAAATTGCAAATGCAGCAGTTTCTGAATAATGACGAGTATGTTTTTTTAATTCTTTCTGCTTTTTCACATTTTTAAATCTCTGACACAAACAGCTCACACTTTACAATACAGACCTCTCACACACACACACACACACACACACACACACACACACACACACACACACACACACACACACACACACACACACACGTCAAAGAAGGGACTTAGTCATGGTTCTAAACAAGAATAGTGTCTTTATTGAGCGCTATCATCATTCATGTATTTTTGTTTGTGTTTTATTTTGTTTGTTTGTTTGTTGGCCTCTGAAGAGAGCTTTCAATTACAACAGCAATAACACTTAATGCCTTCAGACAAGAAAGAACTGTGCTTTTCATCTGAAACAAGACGGTAAGCAGTAAAGGTGATTGAAACCCTTTATGGTCGTCTCTGTGTGGCCGTTAACGGTTTCTCTTGGCGGACATAAAAATGCTAAATATGTCAGGCAAACTAAACTTGATCCATGACATCATTAGGCAGGATTCTGTACTGTGTGTCTGTGCCATGATGATTTAGAGTCCAAATTAAAACGTCACATTTAGCTTAACTGTTGTTGTTTTTGTTGTTGTTGTTTGTTTTGTTTGTGGTTGAAAGGTAGAGTCAGCTTGTGAGTGACAATGAGATTGGCCCGGTAAAAGCTTTTTTGATGTGTTGGAACAGGTGATGGACGGACAGGGTGTGCCTTACAGGTAGATGGATTGATGATGAGGCGGTAGTGACAGCGTTAGATGTATAGGGACATAAAAATGAAGAGGGACTGGCAATGCCCCATCTGTTTGCTACAGGCGAGGGAAATAATGATGGATTCATTGTTCAGTCAATTAGAATTCAAAGAGGCAGCGGGGGGAGGAGGGGTGGGGGGGGGAGGGAGGAGAGGGAGGGCAGGAAAGAGAGAGGGAGCGTGGCGTGTTGAAGAGCCCCTGTGAAGAGAGTGTGATTTCACAGGCCAAGTGTGAATGGCTAACACGGCTGAGTGAGGGAGGTGAGAGCAGAGCCCGAGGTGAGAGAGGGATGGTTTGTTGGAGGGAAAAGGTTGACGGGGGGAACTGGGCTGAGGAGATCAGCACGGCCCACGAGCGTGTGTTAGGGGTTTGAAGCTTCTGTGAGAAATATACAATATTCAACGGTGTCAATCTTTCTCACACACACACACACACACACACACAGAGGTAAAGTGAGAGAACATCCTTGTCTTTATGAGCGGTGTCAGTCGTCTCTTACCCTTCACTCACTCACTCACTCATATGAGAAACAGATCTCAGTCAGATATACAGCTGCTAGAAAAATATATTTGGGACAACAACAACACAAGCTGTCAAACTTTCCTTAAACTATTGTACTTTACTTTATTATGATCCAATGTGAGATGAGGACAAAAATCCTTTTTTTCCTTTTCATCAAAATGTGAAATAATCACGTCAAATAAATTACAGCTGCAGCCCACGTAGGCTTATAAATAAATAAATATACTGTAGCCTATGCAAACATATAAAACATGTAACTGTTTAAACGCTGTGTCTATTAATATAGACTCTTTCTCAATGTCCAGTTGAATGCTTTTAATGGGAACTGGCGGCAGGAGGAAATGTTCGGTTTGTATTAGCAGCAACTTAATACGTCCCTGATATGGTTGTGAGAAGAAGTCTGCCTTCAGGGCTTCCTGCTAAAAGGGGTTTATTTTAACCCAAAACCTGATCTTCCCTAAACCTAACCAAGAGTTGTTGCCCAAACCTAAGAGGTTCTTGGAGACAGGACTATCTATCTGGCAGAAAGCCCTGAAGGCAGACTTCTCCAAGTGGGAATTTTCACTTGTGTATGTAGGCAATTTAAATCCAAATCCATAATGAGAATGACGGACCAAACCAAAGAATGAAAACTAATAGATTGAGAGATAATTACAAAATGTAAATACATGGAACGACCGCTGCTGAAAGAATAATGACCAGAAAGGGTATTAAAAAAGTTCTTTTTTTTTCTCCATAAAAATCCTGCCGAAAAAGAGGGTTGAGACTTTAATGTGTTCGACATTTAAAACACAATTACGTGCCTAAAAATATGTAAGGCGTACAGTTTGCTACGGAAAGAGCGACAGCGAGCCAGCATTTACAAGCATTTTGCCTGTCTGGCATCTTCAATCTGCATTTCCACCTCTGTACAGTTTTTTTTTTACAGCAATGTATTCACACATCACACCGTACAACAACAACAACAACAACAACAACGAGAGGACGACGTTCACACAAACACTTGTCGAACAGACATCGCGTTTTTAATCCGCGATTCGGTGCAAAGGAAAATGTCCCCCGCAAATACACTTCGCTGTCTCCGGTTTAATTTCAAGTTTAGTTTTGGTGAAGTATTTTGCTCACAGAGGCTCAGTGGTACTCTATGTGGACAGGAAGAAGATCTACCCAAGGGAAAGGGGGGACGAGGGCTGAGCAAAAGAGTGTGAGAAGACAACGAGCGTTTCTGCAGGAAAGGTGCTTGTAAAGAGTGAGAATGGCAATGGGACTGGAAACAGAGAGAAGTAACAGCCCAGCCCTGTTCCTGACAGCTTTGCCCTCCCAAACGACCACAGGAGGAACATAACGACGTATGCCTCCCCGCGGGGCGCCTGTTTACTCTTACTGCTGCCCTGCTCTGCAACAGTGGCACCATATTGCTGGCGCTGCACTTATCCGCTGAGACTCCCAGTGCTAATTCAATTAACCATTCACTTTGTTGGGGCTCTGCACCACACATCTGTATGCAAATAGACTTAACTTATGAGATCTAAATGATTACATTGTACATGCTGTCGCACCACATATGGGTTTCCCTGATATAAACATAATCTGGCGTGTAAATCTAATGCTGATTGATGTGTTATAGTCTAAATCACGGAGGAACGTATTTAAACGCATAAAACACAAGAGTTGTTGCCACAACAGGCAAAGCAAGAAAAGGCAGATCCATATGTCTCTCACCTTCATTCCTCCACTCAAACAGGGAATAAAGTTATACTATTGCACTCTGTCCTGACAGGTCTTCAAGGTCCCAGACTGGTGGGCAGTGAGAGCAGATTCCTTTCTCTGACCAATGAGCCTTGAAGAATAGGGAAAATGACCTCGGAGAGCTGCTGAGACGTTGATGGAGGACAGCGTGGGGGATGCAGGAGGAGAGAGGGGAAATTAAAGTTGCGAAGAGAAGAACTCGAAATAATTTGAACAGTTTGAATGCCATCTCAAACTCCGAGGGGAGGAGATGTGACACACTTTGAGTCTCTAGTGAGACTTGGCTGAAGACGATTGGGAAAAAGATGCTTCAATATGCCTGACATGCATCTGGTCAAGCAAACGCCTCACCCTTCTTCATGAATTAGTCACCAGGGTGTCGTGTTTGCAACACGCGCTGTGCGCTGCCTCACCTTCTGTAAGCGAAGGTGAGGCAGCGAGTGATGTACCGCAAGTCTTCATATTCCTGCCTTCCTGGATGTGTCCACCTGGTGGCGCACATCACACCTCCAAACCGGTTTGTCTTCTGAAGTTGTCTATTAGTTTTAAATAAGACATAGTTCACAAGTTGAAGAGTCAAGATGAACACTTGTTCCAATGTGGCCAGAAAAAGCTTGCTTCTAGCTGCAGGTGGATGTGATGGAGGGCTTTGTGCTAACAGCTTGATTACCATGCCAACTTTCCAAGCCGGGCTGCTCTTGGGAGATTGCAGTTGAGAATGTCACGCACAATAAATTGTAGGCACTCTAGGCACTGTGCGACATGTAGTTTTAATTACCAACATGCTGCAGACCATCAGCACAGATGGACGTCCTCATTATTGTGGCGACGATTTCCTTTTAATCTTGTCAAACACAAACAAGCGTTTCCCCCGGTAGAATACTTTTTCTTTCGACATTTGCTGCCTCAAGGATGTTTTTTGTCTGCATTATTATGATGGTGTATTGCGAGGGTTCTGCGCCAGAAAACATGTCACTTTTGGGGAGGAATCAGGTCCAGATACACAGTCTTAAAACTTAACTTATGTTATAGCTGTTTGAGGGGACACACAGCACAAGGTGTTTCAGTGAGGAAGCAGCACACTGCTACCATTTTGGAATTACTTGTTATATTCTGTTCAATTGTCGTGGTTTAGCTATATATCAGATACACAGACGTACCCGATATCCATAGTTTAACAATCGCCGTGGACCACTGCTACTTCTATTCTGCACGTTATTTAACAATATTGAAACTCTAAAACCAAAGTTGTAAAGTAAAGTAACCAATTTCTAGTAAGCCACTGCATATTTACTTTTGATGGAGGACTTTGTTTTTCTCTCTTGTGGCAGATGGGCTTTTTGACAAAAGCTAGTTTGTAAACATCTAACTATTTTGTGTGCCCATTTAAAATGCATTTGCGTTGTCATCATTTGAAAGCATAATATTATAACATAACTTGTTTTTGGTGCATTTTAATCATGATTTCTTTTCTTTTTTTTTTGCCCTTCGTTTTTTGGAATACTATCATTGAAATGTTCTGTAAAGTTCTCTGATCACTTCATCAGAAATAATTAAATAATTGATAACACACTGTTGGATTATATTTAATTGCCCAGTTGACTCACTACAAAGTTGATAGGAAAGCCTAAATAATTGATCTTGTTTATCTAATATTGATCAGGTTCCAGAAATAATGACAGGCTGGATTGTTCACAGTCTTATCTTGTGGTTTACTGGTTAGTCTAAGTGACATAAAGAAAGACGGACAGACAAGGACAGAGACAACAATAGGCCCGAGATACTGGAGAAGGAAAGATGGCGCCACAGTGGGGGTGTTGTCACTCTGCCCCGCCGTCCTTGCATGAGGCTGAAAGATCGTCCGTATCCATTAGCAACAGATGAGGAGGAGCACTGATACACTTCATCCTTTGCACCCATTCTATCATCTGCACTCACTCACATACGGTACAGGCATCGCACTTCATCCTCATCCCACAGACATGAAACGCACACTTGATCAGCTTAATATTCTTTTGGTCCACTCACAGCCTCTACACGAGCAAGATCTGTGTAGAGACACCAATTGATGCATGAATATAAATATGACAAAAAACACACCGTCATGGATGCATGCAGAAGAACTTACAACACACACACACACATAAACATATACAAACACACATCTGTATGAATGCTCACAAATGTACTTGTAACACACACACACACACACACACACACACACACACACACGCCTACACACACACACACGCGTGCAGAGACAGGGCATCCGTTTATCTGGTGACCAATCTTAATTGGAGCTGCTATTCCTGTCCGATGGGTCCTCCTCCTGTCTCAGCCCTCCCTTCCTCTTCTCCTTCTTTCTCCTCCTCAGTCTTCCAAACACTGATGCCTCCTCTTTTGTCCTCTACCTTCCTCCTCTGTGTTTCTATTTTGGGTTGAGTTGAGCCGACCTCTCTCTCTCTCTCTCTCTTTCTCTTTGTCTATCTGCAGGAGATCCAGAGTTCTCATCAAACATGACCTCTCAGCATGGCCTCTCCCTGTTCTCGCCCTCTCTTCCCTCACTTTCTTCTCTCTCCTCCTCTCCTCTGTCTGTCCTTCTCCGGCTCGCCTTTGTTCTCCTCTACATCAAGTGAGAGGGACGGAGGGTTGGGACCTGCAGCAGGGAGTGCTGCTGAGAGGAGGCTTTGATCAGACGGAGAGCCAAGAAAGGTCGCTGACAGACTGTTAGAGCTCATCCTCTGCTGCCTCAAGACGTGAACTGTAGCTCAATCCATTAAACACACACACACAGCGGAGAGTGTGCATTATCAAGAAAACAACTTGCTATTAGCTGTATTACTCATATTTTGATAATGATACGCACCAGCTCTGTTTTCTTTGATTATGCCTATCTCCCCTTTAATACGTCCTCCATTTCAAGTCGAGGTTTTCAGAGCGGCACTCTCGCTTTGTTGAAATCACTGTGTTTATGTTTTGCCACAGACAGAATGTATGAATGTAATTGTCCTAACTTTTGAAAACAGCATAATTGCAAAACAAAAAAAACTAGAATCGTGTTACTCGGTAGCTCCAAATAATTTCGAGGGCAAATTGTGCAAATGATAATGTTTGCTCATTCCACAGAGACTATTTCCAAGCAGATAAATACACTTTTATAACAACAACAAAAAGTACAAGTTGCACAACAGGATTGCACAATGTGGTGGTGAGAGAACAAACCAAATTTCTCAGCTGAAGGTTTCTGAGAAAAGAACTCTTTTCAATAACAAATCGGCTGTTGTTTGATTTCTTTTTCAGTCCATAAATTAGATAGATTAATTGACTTTTGATTTGGATATTGTGAATAATGGATCACAATGGTGTGTAAAGTAGCAATGGTATAACCGTTTGATAAAGCCATTTGAACATTCAAAGCAGTCATTTAGAGGCAAACACGAGAAGAATCTTTAAACAAGCTGTTACAGCCTACCCAACGTAATTAGTAGCTTAATTAAGATGAGTGTGCATGAGCTGGGATCATTGCCTCTCTCAACACAGAGCTGCAAGTAACAGGTGTATTCTCTTATGCTTATTTAAGCTTTCAGGAGTAGAGGACATTCAGCAGAATATCTCCAGAATTAAGCAGTTTTTTTTTTTTTACACCCTGGTGATTTAAAAGAAGCCAATGATCTTTTCTCCTTCAAGTCTTTGAATAGCAGCCTCAGTTACAAGTTTCTGTTTGTGTTCAAAAGTTTCGTGATCGCATGGTTTTGCAAGAAGTATGTGGCATTAGTGAGGTTGCAGTCCAGGTCTAGTTTGCTCTAGGCGCTTCAGAAACATAGATTACAAAGAAGATGCTGAGTTAAAGCCTTTGGGACTCCCAGACTTTGGAGCTACCAACCAAGTTGTTTATCAGCTTTGACTGTGAATAACTTATCATAGGGGCTGTAAATAATCCCTTTATTGGTCTCAGTGCACTGAATGACCATAATGTTGTACATCTGCAGTCATTGAAATGGGTTCTTAATCAATACAAGCAACAAATGTGTCCTGCCTGCTCAAGTCAACGCCAAGAATAAAGCCAAATTTTGTTTTTACATCATTAGTAATTACCTTTGCACTTGTGGGTTCAATGTCTGAGACAATGTTGCTATAGCCAGAATGTTGATTATTCTGGTCAGGAGTGCCCTGTTTGTTTGTTGATTTATTGTGTATGTATATACTTATTTGGTTGCGACATTTAAAGATACGACATACGGGATTCAAAGCATTAATATAGCAGCAAACAGCTATTTGCTATGTAAAGATATAGCGGAGCAATGTCAACCTGAGGTCTCTCTCCCTCTGTGCTGACTTTCCACAGCCAGGCCGGCGGCCTTTTAGTGCATGTCCGTGCACGTTAGCGTGCCGTGCTTGCTCACTCACTGCTTCCACTCTGCACTGCGCTCATACGGCAGGACTAATATTCTAGGATATTTACATTCATATTTATATTCAAAGGTATATATAATTGTCACTGTGTGGTGACCACAATGATGACTATTATTTCCCCCCCCCCCCCAAAAAAGGGAATTATGTAATGTGGTTATTTAGGCCTTGGAACTTCTTCTTTCTGTTTTGCAGACTGAATGTGAGGGGTCGACAGGACGGGCTCCCGATTGGGTATCTAACATCCGAGATGAGGCAGAATACAGGAGTCGGCATTCTTCTGCTCGCACACAGAGAGGCATGGACTCCACACAGTTCCAACAGCTCAGAGGTTATCTATACATCATATCCAGAAATACATCATGCTGTGTGTGCTGTGTTTGTGAGCGTGTGTGTTTGTGTTTGTACCAACATTATAAGTGCTGACTCCAACAGAGGAGGCCTGTTGAGACCTGGAGACGTTGGTTAAAGGGTGGGGGGGATGTGGATGCAAAGAAAAGCACCAGGTGGATGAGAGAAAAGCAGAAAAGATGGCGAACATTTGGTACGTGCACAGAAAGGAGAGGAGGGCAGCTTGTGTGAGAACTGTTGTGGAGAGTGTCTCTCCCATGGGGCAGCAGGGGCTGAGTCAGGATGGAGCGCAGGTGATTGCTGGCCCAGGTGAAGCTGTAATTTCCTGTCCGTAGTGTGTGTGGGCTTCGCACCTGCAGAGAGACATCCTGAAACACAGCTGCTCTCCCTCAACGAGGCACAGGCCAGTGAGGTAATAACGACGCTAACTGTCAGACTAACTCACACACTCGCATATGTAACTTCAATCTGTGCTTTTCATCTGAACTGTAAAAGCAACCTGTTTCCAGCGTGTGCTCTGCTTTACATTATACTGCTGGTGGGCGGCTGGGAAGGAGGAAGAGAAGGAGGTGCCAGATTAAATGTTGGGTTCATACGAAATAAAAGAGACACATTGGCCTTTTGGTGAACATTAAGCAAATGCTTTGAACAGGCAGTGTAAAAGAAACCAATCACAGATGTTGGTCTGGAGAGAATACTAACGACTTGGCTTGACCGTCTGAGCATCAGAAAACGATCTAGCGATGCCTGTAGGAATCAAATAAAAGGAAACTTGAAGTCAAATAGCCAAAGAGTGGGCTTTCAGGGCTTTTGGTTAATTAGAATGGGCTGGCTAACTTACATCATTAAATCATTTAGGATTTTCTTCTCAGTCTCTCAATTACCTTTTGCATATATAAATGGAACATATGTTTAGCCAGTAGCTGTATCTTTTAATGTGCTGTATTACTGAATGGCTGATGTATTGGCCTCATGAAATGATTATTATGTTTAGTTCCGTCTAGAGTATGCTAATCTCCACACGATGTTTTACAACATCTGGAGGAGAATATCAAATGGTATCGCGGCACACCCCACTTTGATCCGCTTTCACGAGTATGAATATTAAAACAGACACATCCGCATGATAAAATAGTGATGATTGAGGGGGGCTGTTGGATGTGGCTGGTGTCAGGATTGTCAGTTGCGCATTGGGGTAAATTTGTAGGAACATCAATAGACAATGGCCCGAGGTGGGACTGAATAATTCACCGATTGCTGAAGAGACACGCGCTGTTTTCTCTCTCCCATTAGGGAGACACACAATGCGGCAGTGCATCGACTTTGATCATTTCCTGTTTCTGAAGAGAAAACAATTTAAACAATCAATTAACATGAGGTCTGTCCACAGGAGTGATTTGTGCTTTTCATTGCTGTCGGACATATTGAATGTGATTGTGGTTCTGCGCTCGCAGTGACACACACTGCCGGAGATTAGCTGGACAAATTAGACATTTCAAGATGTACAGCGATGACAGCCTTCAACACACAGTACACACGGTGAAGGGACACAACGTTGACACACCCGGAAAGGGGGAGAAATAAACTAGTTTTTTTTTTTTGCCGGGTCTTTGAAAATCCCCACAAACGCACTTCTGGAAACAGACGTCAGGGAAGAAGGGGATGACACTGTTTTCCTCACACTGTGGCTGTTCTATTGTTTGATGACAGAAGTTTGTGTTTGCATAGGGTCAGCATTTAGTTCTACTGCTGGCTGCATGAAGCCAACATTTCTCTACCGCTTCAGGCAGAGAACGCTATTGTTTGATCTGCTTTAAAACGGCCCAGTTTTCCTCACTGGAGACCATCCCCAGCTATTGGCTCCCGTAAACAGTGGCCTGTGAGGGATGCCAGATGCACACACAAAAAAACCTTTTGACGAAAATGCTAAAAGGCCTCTCTTTGGAGAGTTTGAGTACTTTATAATTCAATGTCTGTTTTTGTGGCCGTTCAAGTGTAGTCATTCCTTTGGGTTCCCGTACATTTTTTGACCCTAACTTACATTCAAAATGCACTAAACTCCACTCAAACTCACGAGCATCCTTGACACACATAAGAAGAAGAAGAAAAAAGGGTAATGAATGAATACTTACTGGAGGTATTGGGGTTGGAACCTGCAGAGGTGATAGACTAGGGATAAAAGAAAAACGAGGAGGAGGAGGCTTCACAGTAAGTGGCGCTCCTGCACAGAAGAGGCGGGGGAAAGAGGTCAGGAGAGGGTTAAGTGAGGTAATTGGCACAGGATGCAGGTGCAGGTGTTTTCTCAGCTTCTCGACTTGAAAGCTCGGACGTGCACACACACGTGCACATCAACTCGACTACGGTCTTGTACAAAAGCAAAAGCCTGCCTACGCCAATTAGTTGGTGGTTAAGGTCAGTGAAGGTCAGTGTGTGTTCGGGAGAGATAAGTTTCCCATTAATGGCCGAGTACCTGTACTTGACTGTATGGGGCCTGAGTCACTTTTAGTCACACACAGACATGCACACTTAGCGTAGGTAGTTATCCTAAAATAGAGCGTCCCTTATCCAGCATTGCTTTTGTTTGATGACTTGCCCACAGCTCAAGAAGAAAGTCACCAATGGAAAGCTCTCTGAGAGAACCTGAGTCAGACTCTAGTTTTCACTTCAAAATATCAACAAGGAGTGAACCTGTCCGTTGTTTGATTTATCGCCGCCATCCCATCTTATGGTGTACTTCCATTGCTCTAAAAACCATGAAGAAAATAATGTTGCTGCACATTGGAATAATTTACCTTCACATCCAATTAAAGGAATTTCAACGTCATAACACAATCGGGGGGCGGAGGAAATGAATGGAAAATCTTTTAAAATCCAGTCGAGCATGGTTGGTTTTTATGAGCGCTTTGCATCGTTCATAGCCTTTAATGGCATACTGTAAGGACTACATACTACACTAACTGTGTAGTTAGTGTGAACATTATTCCAGACTTGATTTTATTAATATTTGCTAAAGATTTATTAGGTGTTGTGTGCATATATCATCGCATCCTAGGCAACCACAACAGATCTTTTGTACTTTTTCTTTTTTACTTAACTTTTTTCCCTGTTTAAAATACCAGAGGGGGAATGGGCCTTTATAAATCTGTGCTTGCATATTCATATTATTAAGTTTTTTTAGCCGCAACCATAGGGTTTAGGTATAGCAGATAGGCATATTATGTAGATGGGTATGACACCTTGGTATGAATCTAACAATTGTAGATTCTTGATTTTCATGCACATGTGAAAATGACATGAAATACATTAAGCTACAATCATAGTCTGGGATCAACCTTCTCAACGTTGAATGTGATATCTTGATGCCCATTCTGTAAGACCACGCATAGCTGTATGTTGGGGTCTGTTTCTGGAGTTGCTTTAGATTATAGGGGATGACTTTGTAACTTTCATCTAAGTGTTTTTGTTTTGTTTTTGGTGTTTGAATTATATGGATCACATATAAATAATCTTAAAATAAAATGCTTCAAAATAGGATAACATAAAAGTGGAACTATGTTTTCATAATACAATTCTGCAGAGAAGTACCACACACGCATTCACACTCACAACCTTCCTGTTTTCCCACTCCTTTACAGACCATATTTCCCACCAATCCTGCTGCTCCCCCCCTCCTTGTTACGTCCTGTCATGTCTCCCTTCATCTCTCTCTCTCTCTCTCTCCCACCCTCCAACGTAGAACAAGTTTGCATCGTCTGGTCAGCGAGGGGGGAGAAAACAGGAAGGGAGTGTTGATTCAATAGACTCTTTACTCTGCCTCGTGGCAGGGCTAGGAATCAATGGGAACTGGAAATTAAGCTGTAGCCTTTGAATTACTTGGCGCCACTGGAGCATGCAAGTAAACTGCTTGGTGCAACAACAAAAACAAGAAGAGCAAAACCTGGTCAGATTAAAATGTAAAGGATGTTTGTTCGACTGCGCTCTGGAAATACCTTGAGTCACAAGAACTCTATTTTCTTCTGCATGCTGTCTTAAGGGAGATACCAAGGCCTTCGTAATGCTGGTGTCCTGGAATAGAATGATAACCAGTGCAGTCACTCTCCAAAAGAGGAACGAGCTGAAAGAACCTAATATACTTTATAGGAACATTGGGCCATATTTGACAATACAGGTAATATATGCCAGCCAAAAGAGGGATTTGTGCAGCTTGATAAAGAAGACAGCATTGTGTTGGGATTGAGCTGTTTCTCACCTATTTTACCGGCAATTCAGACTCCCTTTATAAACAAGACAAAATAACTCCCTCTGGGATTCATATTAGTCTGATGGAGGTGCAGCGTGGCATATCTTCAAGAGCAGCAACACAAATACGAAAATAAAAGAGAGGCTCATATTCAGTAAATATTGAC
The DNA here is from genome assembly GCF_009769545.1 of Cyclopterus lumpus. NCBI lineage: Eukaryota > Metazoa > Chordata > Actinopteri > Perciformes > Cyclopteridae > Cyclopterus > Cyclopterus lumpus. The sequence continues at coordinate 23,312,858 of NC_046968.1, forward strand.
ATGGTGTGTGTGAAGAACACAGATACAGGTCAAAGATCTATTCAGAAAAGCAAGGAAGCATGAATGTGTTTTAAAGTGAAATAAAGTGCGTGTAGTATTTTACTCAAGCAGTCATGGCAGGAAATGGAGCATTAATGATTTTTGGGGGTGATATTTCCCTTTGCTGATTAAAAGATAACTGTAACTTACTGAAAGGCGTGATTAACAGGACTTTACCCATCTTCTAAAAGTCTGCACCATGATCAATAATTCATTCCAACCCTGGCAGTTTATTCAAATCAGTTAGCTTGGGAAAAACAACATAAACAAAAAAGGGGGAATGAGAGAGACAGAGGGAAAGACAACAAGAGAGAAGGGGATAGATAGACTCGAATTAGAAAGAGCACAACAGAGAGACAGAAAACAATGAGACGGAGAAAGAGAGGAAGTCAAAGAGAGGGGCTGACAGCACGTTGAGTGAGACAGAAAGAGTTGGAGAGAGGTAAGCTCTGTTATTTCTCTGAGGACCTGTGTGAAGTAGCTCATACTAAGGCCTCTGGCACCACATCACTCCAACCAGCCTAATTGCAGTCCAACGGGAGTGGAAAAGCCTTGTACAGACCCAAAGGATTTCTGCATAAAAAACAGCAACAGAAACCAGCAACCTCGTGTTGCGTAACCGAGTCAAACTTGCGTAGTTTCCCGGGTTTTGTATAATTTTTTCTGCCCTTTATTTTTGATACTGCCATTATTTACCTCAGGTGGCTGAGGTTATTACAGAATACAAATACCAAGGCGGAAACCAGGACTGCGTCCAGTTACTGCTGACCTTCTGGATGGAGGTTGGGGCTCATGGAGGACAGTTGTCTTATGGAGGCAATGACCCCAGAAGGCATCTTCAAACTTTAGAAGATCCTAACATATCACATAATTACCCCTCAACGTGAGATCACTGCAATATTGACAATTAGTATCGACATTTACATTTCTATAGCGCCAAGAACCACGACTTCGGAAAAATCTTGTGTTTCAGTCTGTTATTTTTGTTGGTAATAACAGCAAAAGCCATTTACTCGACAGTGACGCAAATGATCGGGAAATCCTTCCTGCTTGATGACTCTGGCGCCCCAGAGGGACCAGAGGTTGCCATCTGGAGGAAAAGGATGGGGATTGGCTTCGAGACTGGGGGGGGGGGGGAGGGCTGCAGGGTAAGAGTCGGATATGAGGCAGACTGGCTAAGATATCACTCCAGTTACTCAATATTCATTACTGTCATCACCCCGTATACAGACATCTGTGACCTGTGGGCTGGTGGTCACCAGCCAAGGTCTGTGTGCGTGCGTGTGTGTGTGTGTGTGTATGTGTGTGTGTGTGTGTGTGTGTGTGTGTGTGTGTGAGTGTGTGTGAGTGTGTGTGGTTTGATGGATAGCTGGGGTCGAGGTTGGGCGTCTGGATGAGTGAAGGTGTCTGAAGTGGAGGCATGGTACACGAGCACGGATGTCATGTTCTGTGCACCGTAAGCTCAATTACAGAACGATGAGCCAATACGCCTTCATCACTGCAGTGTAGCTCTGTGTCATCAACATCTGTAGGACAGAGGTCAGCATGTTTACCAGCTGGGTTGTTTACGAGGTGTGACATTTAAGACTGTGGACGTCTTAATGTAAAAATCATGTAGCAGATGCCTGGAGTTATCTAACATCCATTTTGAGCTTCTCTCCGCCCACAGTATGATACGATTTTGAAAAAAATGTGAGACAGTGGGTGTGAAGAACGGAAGAGAGGAGGGGGTCTGAGACTGGGCCATGTGGAAGAGAGAATAAACCCTTTACCGATTTATAGGGGTGGAGGAGATGCTTTTCTTCCCACGTGAGGAATCTTAAGGCAGTCGAACCCGGATGCTCTTTTTAGCAATTTTAAAGTATCTAGAGTGAAATAAATGACCTACTAAGTTGTAGTAATGTTAAACTAAGACCTTGTCCACAGTTCTGAATGTATGAAGTGTCTGCACATTCCCAGGATACTTTACAGATGTGGTATCACAGATATTCCTAAAAGTAGTTGTAGCACATATCCTGAACCCCTCCGGATCAGCTGAGGTTATCAATACAGCAGATAATTCACTACAGAAAATATGACTTTTTAAAGGTAGGATTTAAAACACACAGCGCCCTCTACAGTATTAAAGTAAGGCAACAAAGCCACATTTTTAATGAAATGTGAACTATCCCTTCAATACATGAGCATACACATGTTTTGTAATAAACACTGCATAAGCCAATATGCTGGCACGTACAGTTCATATGTGTAAGATGTTCACACTGCTCTCTTTAGAGCCTACTGTACTCCTCTCCACACAGCCCACCTGTGCAGAGCACAAATGAAAAAGATGCAGGAGGCGTTTAATGATGCTTTCAGAATCTTGCTCAAGCTTCCCAGATGGACAATGTTTGTCACTTGTAATGTTCCCACGTTCAATGCTGTGTTGAGGAATTTTATATGAAAATGTGATTATAAAAGCCTTATTTGAGCCAACACCGAGTGACACAAGGTATTTGTCTCGTTTCTGGAAACATTGGAACAAGTGTTTGTATGTTTTTAACCACAAGTGACTTTTTAACTGCAATGATTATACCTGTGTCCTTGTATTGTATTGTATTGTATATATTGTTGTATTTGTGTTTGTTGCTATATGGACTCATGAGTCTGAAATAAAATAAAATATCTAAACACATCCTTAAAGTCTTCAGTAATGTTGCTTTATGGGCACTTGGTTCTAAACAGTGCTAGCAGTGTTTTCCTACCAGCAAGACAAAAATAATATCTAATATATTATTATTATTATTATATATATTACTATCATGTCATAACAGCCCAATGGCTGCGGCATGATTTTACACAGCCATATTAATATATTTAGAGTAGTTGTGCATTATCCTCATTTTATTAATAGAGACAGTTCGTTATTTGAAATGCAGTGAACTATAGAAACCAGGTCAAGTGAGCATTAGTAGCTCATTTGACCTGCATGTCTTTGGACAGTAAGACAAATCCCAATGGGAACAGTGGGGGAACATGTCAAGGCCAGTTCCTTTATTCCCTGAGGTTCCGGGGCTGAAGTGTGCTTCAAGTTTGGTGGTTTGAAGAAACATTGGTTAGAGCTACTCATGATATATTAGTCCTTTTTGATATTTTATTCCCACTCACACTCCCTTCTCCAAGCGCTGCATTTTCACAGCATCCACTTTCTCTTTTGTGCATTTCAGTCTTTCTGTATGTTAATATTTCATGCCTCATGCTGTCTTTTTCCATTAGCTGCTCTTGCTGCTGGTCTGCTTTCTATCCCACAGTCTTTCTTTTTCCCTTTTTCAAATCCTTCTCGAGGGCAACTCAGATCCTGCCTTTGTCCTGCGGACAGAAAAGACCCTGACTGTGTCCAGAAAGCTCCATACCAAATATAATGGATTCCCTCTTTCTGCTTTGTGCTCAGCCCTCTTCAAGGGTTCTTGTATGTCTCAGTAACCTGCCGAGCGACCTGTTTAGCTACTGTATGTTCAACGTATTCACATGCACATGGTTTTAATTCACCAGTTTCTTATTTATGTATTTCTTACTGGCTATATTGCTGCAAATAGGGGTGGAATTTACTTTGCTGAAGTTCAATTTTGACATACTTATTCTTTACTTTAGTATTCACATTGAATATTACTTGAGACTTTGTTTCAGAGGAATTCAAATTACTCAAATTCATTTGAAAATACATTGATATGCATATACAAATTATAACACTAAATTGCTTTTAGATGTATTCTCAAGTGATGAAACTAGAATATTCTATAATAATATAATATTATAATAATTATAATATATAATAAGTCCTCGTTTATAAAATCCTCTTTTTCCTTCTATACAACTAACTAAATGAGCAAACTCTACTTTGAAATGCATGTTGTCGATAACACTTAATATTTTGAATTCAGGACTTTAATAACTTGATATTTCTATCTTTACTTATGAAAGAGATTTGAGGACTTCTTCCACCAATGGCTGCAGATAGGTCTTGTTAGCAGTCTACTGTATATAACATCAACAATGAGTTATTTTAAAATGTGTTGTTATATATTTCAACACAGTGATACATATAAGACAGATACTTTGGTTTGTAACAACATTGTTTCTGTTGCGCGACGTGATACATTAGATGAAGGCTGTTTTACAAACAAGTGCCACTAAATTAACAACGAAATATAAAAGGTTGTCAACATCTCATCCACAGTATGCGAAGAAATTAGCAAAATCATCAGGAAGCGTTGCCATCACATGCTCACACGTTTGTGTAAATATTGCTCATCAACAAGATGGGGTTTGTAATAGTGCAAAGTGGGAATGGCAGAACAATAATGGACTGTTGTTATACATAATCAGTGTTTTTGCCCCCTATGAACACAGGTATACAAATACATTAGATTTCTTACAGGTATGTGTGTGTTTGTGTGTGTGTGTGTGTGTGTGTGTGTGTGTGTGTGTGTGTGTGTGTGTGTGAGTGTGTATCTGTGAGTGTGTGCAGTCAGGGAGGGTGCACATTAGAAATGTCTTTCTCTGCAAATTATGGAGGAGGAAGTTAATTTAGTTAGAAGCTAATTAGTATGAATAAAAGATAGCATGGAGTCCCTCAGGGTGCCACACACTGTCAGGCTTTCCTTCAGACTCTCTGAATACAGCCAGCCTCCACCGCCCCCCCCCCAACCCCCCCACCACCACCACCACCACCACCACCACCTTTCTCTCAATTTACATTCAGCTTTGACTGCGAATTATTATTGGCAAGGCAAACTCAGCATATTAGTTCTGACTTAAACGTACTACAATAGTAATATAGTACTACCAATACTATTGTCAAAAAAGAGTAAATTATCATCTCAATGATTCAAAGTTGTCAATGAACAATCTACTGAAGGAACTCACAATTACCATTGGTTGTTCTGGAATCACATAGTCTTTATATCTGTGTTAATGATTATTATTTGTACAGTATATAGTAGCCATGATTAAGATTCAAGTATCAATACAATCTAGGTGAACACCATTCATCAATTAAATAGATGCAGTGCTCACTTCTACAACAGAGCTATTCCATGTGATCCTGGGATTTAACCAGAAAGCCAAAATATGCTGTGGGGAGGGATTTCAATTTCACAGTAATCAATAGCAGTATTCACTTCCAAGATAAGTCACAGCGCATTTGGTTATTTTATCCATGGGTAAATATTAAGAGCTATAGGAAAACGTAAATCACTGAGCTAAAAATGTTATCTATTAAACATGTCGTCCTTTGAACATGTATTTCTCTACAATCCAGGGAAGCAAAAAAGAAAAATGACGGGAATGTGACTGTGTGACTAAACCGAATGGGTAAATAGCTATCAAGTTTCACTTTAGTTTTGCAGGTTGTGTTAAATTAGAGAGGTTTTCGTAAATCTCTCTGTCAAACCGTCTCTTTCATCCAGAGGATCTGATGAAATCACACAGAGCCCCCAGTCTTTGCTTTAATGCTGAGCGGGCCTCACACTTCAGCCTCTTCCCCAACGTCAGCCATGCTCACATAAAAGAGGGCAGCAGCCAGCGTTGGGATCGCTGGGTGAATTAATGCGATCGTGTTATTTAAACTTCTTATGGTGGACTGTTCTCGTCAGTGTTTGTAAACATTCCTCAGTTGCGGGGTAGAGTTGCATAAGTTTCTTAAAGTTTCGCCCCGACTAAACGGCTGACTTGATCAATTCAAGCAGCAGCCCTTTCTGCTCTCTACCGTGTGTTTCTGTGTGTATCTGCTGATGATGCAGAATAGGTCAACAACAACGTGTTACGTTTCAGTCCGTGTGACTCCATGTTTACAGCAGTTGGTTCATTTGTCACGACTCAGTGTGAAGTCTAAATAAACTAAAAGTGAAAGGCAACAATGACCCTTTTGGTCTGAACCTAGGGAACTATAGCTGGGACACTGCCCTTTGTGTGTGTGTGTGTGTGCGTTTTTGTTGTTGTTGTGATTTAAGCAGACATTTTATATGAATACACACTGACATTAGCAGGACATTTGATATTAGCAGGACAGGGTCGTTGTCCTGCTAATTCAGACTGTAGAAGTGTTCCTTTGGGTGTAGAAAGCTCAAATACCAAAAATCTTTTTAGTTCACATTTACCAGATTATGTGTCAAATCTGTGTCTCAGCACAGTGTCCTTGCTTCTGTTTTGCGGTACTGCACCCGCTCATGAATATATTCACACACTGTATAATAATAAAAATAATTATGCATTTAATTTATATAGCGCTTTTCGTGATACTCAAAGACACAAAGAAAATTTCGCAAGGAATTTAGATGATGTGGCTACTATCGAGAGGTGTTTATATACATATACATTATATACATATATATATATCTATATATATATATAGATATATATATAGATATATATATAGATATATATATATATATAACACTAGAAAAAGCAATTCTGTATTTTCTACCAAACCATTTAAAACCCTGATCAAATCACCAAAATAGTATTATCAATAGAGAGCAAAGACTGAGCCGAACGCGCTGATATATTTGTTATCTTTGTGGAGTAAATGTAACCCGAGCAACTCTGAAGCTGTTTCTCCTCTGATCTCTCTATAAAGACACAAACACACTTGCTCGTGCATCTATTTAGCAGCCTATCTGAAGTATATTTATTTTATCTGAGTCCGACAATCCAAACAAAAACACATCAAACCCCAAATGGTACATTCGGGTTGTCTAATGCATTACTTTAACCTCAGTTACAGAAACTGTTATCAACCTGAATGTGTAAGAGATCGCTCGTAGTGATGACAACACAAGGAAATACAGTAACACCTGACTCTGCACTTCCTCTCAGGTCTACGTAGCTTTTTAGCATCTTTTAGCTCATTGTTTTGGTTTTAGGATCCACAACTGTTCAAATTAGCAACAAGCAAGTGAACATGGTGGAGCATTAGCAGCTAAAGAGAAATACATGTACCTCTTCAAACAGACCTAAAAGAGAGTGAATGTTGGACATACTTTCTTCAGGAGGACTCAAACCAACTCCATCTGGATGATAATGTTGCTCTGTATCTTCTAAATCTGTAAACAGGCAACTATCTGCTGACAAGTTCACCATACAAACTTAAAAGGATATAATAAGTCAGGGTTCTCTAAGTAATTACAGGCATATCTATATTTCTAAGCCAGGAGTAGTTAAAGGGCACCATTATTAATATAAATATATACAAATTAAGTATTTAGATATGTATTATTTATTTAGTTGACTCATTTATGCACGCAAATTATTTATTAGGGGACACACATTTTGTGTGCAAGGAATTATCAAAGCTGTCTTGATATCTGCCATGCTCCATAATATATGAAAGAAAAAACTGGAAGATAACTTAGTTGTACAGCCATACAGTGAAACTGCTGCCCACTCAACCCCAGCTTGGCGTCAAAAAACCACAATGCATATTTTTATGATTACATGACACAAGTTGCACTGAAAAGAAATGTGCAGCCACATACACAGCTGGTAAATCAGTGTCATGGTCTTATGATAATCCTGCACTTGTTTTATGACGATGTCGAGCCTCGCTGTCACACTTTGAGTTGCACCCATATATAGAACAAACCATCGTTATTTTCCAACAGCAGTACAATCAGGCACATGAAGTCAGGTATATGAATGCTGATTACATATCTGTATCACCAAGGGGGTCATGCTAACGGACTTGGAGTAAGTTTTATGATTCTAATTACAGCGTTGTAGCTCCAGGAGGGTAATGTTCCCGAGCGTAGGGAAGCAACAGCAGATGTGTGGCGCTTCTCTGTCGTATCTCATGTCTTCTTCGGCGATCCGCCTGATAGATGTGATTTATCTGTAGCAATGGGGGAAGAACACTTCTCCCCTCTGACATTCACACCCACCACACTCATACAAAAAAAAGAAGAAGAAAAAAAAGGACACCGCCGCGTGCGTGCTCCGCCGTCTGTTCACAGTTCCCAGCTCTGACATTTTGTTTCCGCTGTTTCGCATTTTCTGAACTCTGTGGAGATAATTCTCGCTCTCTTTCCTTCCCGCCTTCCCTCCATCCCAGCAGGGACACGGCGAGGTGACAGCATCCATCACCCGTCAACCATCACATATCATCTGCTGACTGCCGTCTCCGAACGAGGAGTCTTCAATAAAAGTCACATTCATTTCCAGGAATTAAGATACGAAACTTTGTGAGTGAGTGAGTGAGTGTGTGTGTGTGTGTGAGAGTGCATAATTGCACTGAATCTGGCCAATCAGTGTGTGTTTTATCCCTGCGGATACCCTTTTTAACAGATGCAAGCATGCTTACACACACACACACACACACACACACACACACACACACACACACACACACACACACAACTCGCAGTCCTTCCTGTCCTTGTCACGTAGCTGTCAATTGTGTCATTGCTTGACCTCCACGTCTGCTTGCATACGTGTCTCTTTTGCTTCATTAGCATGATCAATACAGTCACATAATGGCTTTCTACATTAGAGGAGGAGTGAAGTCAGAAGTGTGTGGTCAGAGAGTACACAAAAGGTAAAGAAAAGCAGCAACGGGAGAAAAAGTTCACCACTTTAATGTTTTTTTGTGCTTCCGATGACAACACACAAACCACACGCACACACTAGACAAATTAACAAACCACCATGCTGTTTTTTTTGTTCAAATTAATATGATTATTCCTTCAAAATGACACAAGGACACAAAGACACATGGAACAGACAAGAGGGGAAGCAGGACGACTGGACAGGCAAAATGCCTTTGGCGAAAAAGGCGGCTTCCTCCGAGAGAATGATTGCGTTTGGTCCGTCTGAGGCGAGCTGCCCAGTTGAAACAACCCCGCTGACAGGCACAGTGTAGTGGAAAAAGACAACTTCCTACCTTTCAGTCAGAAACCGGACGGTGAATAAAACAATGAGGAAACGGGCTGGAAGAGGAGAGGAGTGGAGAGGAAGTGCCAAATGCAAACACCATGGAGTGAAGTAAAAGACAGAGAGCAGATTAGCCTCCTCAGAGACGGACGCGACATTTCAGAAATCTGGCATCTTTGTAACACAGAGAAATATACAATGGGGATGTGTACAGTAGGCAGACAGACAGATGCATAGACATACTACACTATACACCCACTAAGGCATCTAAGGAGGCATTTAAAAGATGTGAATTGTCCTAATATTCACAGTAAATGTGATAAACACACAGGCTGAATGAACATGTGCATTGGCTGATCTCTGGGAACGACCGATTAAAGGATCAGTTCATCTAAAACGACCAGCATTTTTTTTCTCACTTCTATTGGTGTCTACTGTTTTCTTTTTTTAATGAGGACTATCCCTTTTTTTCTTTAAATAGTTCCAATGACGACTATTTACAACGAGGCCTGTAACCTTGCTTTGTGACCTGAGCCTTTAAAAGCACACGGGCAGCTTCGATGGGAAGAGCTCCTCTTCATCTCAGGTTGCACACAGATTCTAATGCATATGTAATGCTGTTACCAGCTGCGACAGCAGCGCCGGATTGATTTCACCTTGTGAATCTGTGTGCGAGTTCAAAATGTGATCCTGGAGACACCTCCTGTAGCAACAACTACTACAAAGGCAGTTGTGAGTGTTTGTCTGTCCATAGACAGATGTGTGTGTGTGTTTGTGAGTAGTGTTAGTGATATATATATATATATATATATATATATATATATATATATATATATATATATATATATATATATATACTCTACATGTGAGCTACTGACTTTAAAATCCTGCTGCTGGTTTATAAAGCACTGAATGGTTTAGGGCCTAAATACATGTGTGATCTGCTGCTATACCTTATGAACCATCCCGACCCCTCATTGTCTGGGACTGGTCTACTTCCTGTTCCAAGAGTCAGAACTAAACATGGAGCAGCAGCGTTCAGTTCTTCTGCTCCACATATCTGGAACAAAGTCCCTGAAAGCTGAGGGTCTGCTGAGACCCTCAGAGACCCTCAAAGATCCTCAAAGACTCTCAGCTCCTTTAAATCCAGATCGAAGACTTTTCTGTCTGTTGTTGCCTTTAATTGAACCAGATTCAAGGATATCAATCAATTTCTGCATCTCACTGCATTTTATTCCTTTAACTGCACTGCAACTCTTATCCTATTTATTGCTTTTTGACCGTTTTTTTATATGTTTTAATGAATGTTCTTAATTGTTTTTAAATCTTGTTTTCTTTTGCATTATGTCTTGATGCTTTTAATGGTTTCATGTGAAGAACTTTGAATTGCCTTGTTGTTGAAATGTGCTATATAAATAAACTTGCCTTGCCTTACTATATGAATGAAAAAAGAAGCATCAATTCCTCATTTAATGTCATGCACTGGTTCACATGCCGGGCTGGGCTATGCCTCCATTTAAATTGTTTGTGTGCGTAATCTGTATTTGTGCATGTGCGTGTGTGTGTGTGTGTGTGTTTGTGCGTGTGTGTGTGTGTGTGTGTGTGTGTGTGCACAGATGCCTTTTAATGTGTGTCTTTGTGAAGGATCCACTGTATCAGTGGGAAGGCCACTGCAGCCTCATCTCGTAGACAGGGAGCTACCCAAAGGGATCACCAGCTCTAAGAAAACCCACAGCCACACAATATATGTCAGTGGAACGCAACACATCACACATTTTCCCGATGAGAGGAAAAGGGAATTTGAAATTTGGATGAAACTGTTGAGAGCGGTGAGAGCGAGAGAGAATAGAGAGAGGAGAAGACGAAGAGGCGAGCTCTCCACTGCTTTTCCCAGGTGCGTGAAAATGGAAAGAAGATTGGAATAATACGTTGACATTTCACTGTCCCCCTTTTCTACTGAGGTAAACAACATCGCATAGCTATTTAAAAACACAGCAAAATGTTTTCTAAATTGAAATTAACCATAAAGAGGACGCAGTATCTTTTTATTTCATAGTAAATCAATTGCAATGTTGTCGGCAGCCTCAGGAGATTTAAAAACTCTGCTGTGTTCTTTCTTTTGTTTGATGTGTTGTATTTTAGACCTTCTCACTGCAGGGAGTTGCCCAACTAAAAATGAATAATTATTGTCTGTCACACTCTACCTGTTCATCTTATCCCATCCTTGCATTCCTGCAGCACGTTAGCCATCAGAGGCTGTGAAGACTCAGCTGGGTTTGAAATGAATAGCCTTCACCTCTTGTCCTACATTAAGGTTCTCCTCATATTCACTGGAGAATGACGTTCCCCAGGAAGATTCTCAGCGGCAGGCTAAATATAACTATAATTGTTATAAAAGTAATCAAAGAGCAAGAATGAGCGGTTTGAGGCGAGGGGTTGGCGGTGGGGATTTGTTGCATGGGAAAATAATGATGACTATTATTATATGAATGTGTTTTGTTCAGGTACCTTCTTGTGAAATTGTCCATTTCAGGGAACACGATGCAAAAGTTGTCATTTTCCGGTTGTAAAGCTGCAGATTGTGAACACTAATTGTATTTTGGAAAATCCTTTTTAGATGACAAAAGCTGAAAAGAAATCTAAATTAAACCTGATTTTTAAGTTATGTCGCCTATTTGACACTGTAGGGTGAAATCAAATTTAGAAACAAGACACCAGCAGTTATTTAAAGCTGCACTAAAGTTACAAGACAAAATCATAATAACATGTTCATAATGAAAATGCTACATTGGGAACATGGTTTACCGTCTTAGTTTAGCTAAGCTCAGTTGAGGCAGGTGGAAATGTCATATGTTTATGATCAAATACCAACAAAACTAAAGTATTGGACAAACTGAAATAGTGACCAAATGATGGTTCAGAGTTAGGTAATCATCAACGTTACTACAATTCATCATGAGGGGGACATGAGTGGGCAACCAAATGACACGGCAATCAATCTGATAGTTTCACTCAAAGTCACTGATGTCAACCTCATGATAATTTATCACCTTAGTCATCGTCTTGAAACCATGAATGTTTTTTAAGTAATGAGTTTTTTGTTGGATAAGTGAAATGTTGACGGTTGGATCTCGACGAAGAGTCAGGGCATCGCCAAAGTCATTAGGAGTCATCCTGTGGGGACCGTGAATGTCTCGTGGCAATCCATCCAAAAGTTGAACGGATATTTCAATCCAGACCAAAGTGGTGGATCAACTTATTGACCGACATAATGACACTTAATTATGTATACTTTCCCTTTCTGGTTGTGTATTTAATAGGCTCTATTTGAATGTTCAACTCATCCACTAATGATGATACTGACGGATTTAAATCGGGCAGATGGTTTAGCTTGCTGCTCGATGTTCCGGTGCAGGTGGGAACTACGTGGTACAGTCAGAATACACAAATAGCATCTATCCACCCCCAACTCACCTGTCATTCAGTGACGCAGTCCCTTAAAGCTCTTAGATCACAGTAGGCTCTGGTGGGCTCACGAAGCCGTAGCTGTGAATCCCTGGTGGCTTTCATCAAGGCAACCAGCTGCTGACATCCAGCCAATAATCTGCATACATTAATATCCTCATAATGTGCTACACTGTACTCCCCCAGCTAGAGAAGACCTGTGATTAAATTATACATCCAGACATAGATCAATGTCATCCATCTTAGTAAAAGCCCTGTCAGAGGAGAGCTTGCCTCACTGTGCAGTTTCTTGTATTCTCGTCCCAGCGTGGTGGAAACCCTCCCATCGAATCAGCTCAAATATCAACACAAATTAGCATTCATTAAAAAAATCGCCACTGCCGCCTCAAGCCTCCAAAACATGACGTATTCCACTATTTAGCAGAGGCTCCTACGTGCGATTGCTCACTGCCCACAAGAGTTAAATTCAGAAATAATTAGCCATGTCAATGGGTGCCACTATCTCTGTGATTGGTTGAGTGCTCAGGCGAAAGCTATTAAGTTTTCCTTTCTATTTTTTCCCCAGGATTTCAATTAAAAGCTGTGCGAACTGGTGGGCCTATCTTTCAACGATAGACCTCCAGAAATCCCTTCTCGAGGGAGGACCTATTGTAGCGTCCTCATGAAGACTCCAATTAGAGCTTTTATGATAAAAAAAGGGTATAATCACAAAAGCACCTTATCCTTCTCTCCTAAAATAACTCTTTAGCTTTTCACCCCCATAATTTCATTATAGGAAGATAGTCATTCATCAGTTAGAATGGTAATTTTCATTAATGATGCCTAGTCTCACTGCATATTGAATAAATTGTCCGTTCATTTGGATCTCATGCTTTGGTTCTGTAATATCTCATGAATATAGAATAAGATATGAATACAAACACCGGAATATGCATGTGAAAATGTGAAGGAGAAAGAACCACAGACAGGAGGCAATATAGAAAAATGTTGGCAACATGGCTTTAATATTCAAATTGCTGATAATATATTCATTAGCTCAGCATTCTGTTTGCAGAAACGTCACAGCCTGACAAATCATCCTTGTCATATCCAATGTTTCCATGAATATGCTTTGGCCCAAAATGGGCTTCCTCTAATACACTTCCTGAAACTCAGTGAGTATATTACCCTCACCTCTTGTGTGATTTTCGCAATCACTAAAGGTGATGAAGAGGGCAGATGTTACTCAAGTACTTTTCTGCATTCATGCTTTGAATAGTTGGTAATTTTAAATGATTTAATTACACTCCGCCGACACAGAACTCTCCCTCCGAGGGTGAAAATGTCCAATGTGAAAAACGTATGAATGGCGTTGAGATAACGGAACACATCACTTCGTGCATTGTCGTCGTGCCACTGGGATCACAGTAATGTCTCGCATTCTTTTGCAGCCAAAGATCTGACATTTATTACAACTTCTTTTTGTGAAAATAAAAAAGAGCCCTTCAATTTCAGGAAGAAGAAAAACTGTGACTGTGCCTTATGCCTTCTAGAAATGATAAAATGGAATATCAAGTATATGTTTCTGAGGCCAAGAGGAAGTATATTTAGAGTCTACGTCGGATGTGGCTTTGTTTGTATAATTCAGAACGCAGAGGGTAGACATTCATAAGGACGCATGAAACTACAGTTTAAAAGAACATGCTTGTATTTCCTAATTTAGTTGACACAGAGTGCCACGTCACAGTGAAGGTGTCACGGGAGCAGCATGAGTCACGTTGCTGGACTCTTTGTATAAAATAAAGTAGTTTGGGATTAATGAACGACAGACGCCACCTCGTACACACACACCATGTCTTCAGACGCACACACGCCACACCGAGGGATGTGTGTTATCAGTCGTGACACATGCTGCTTATTTGTTTGTCTCCAATAATGTGGCACACAACACTATTCATCAGCCCTCGTTCTCCCTGATGCAAGCGGGGTTTGTGTGCATGTGTGAGTTGTGTGTGTTTTTGTGTGTCCTGCTGGTGCACCGGTCTGGGTGTTTATTGGTTCCCCCGAGCAAAGGTTCCCAGCTTTCTGAGCTGTCTTCACCACAGCCTGTGATTACCTGAACCGGACTCATATGCTGAGACACTCGGCCAGTCTGGTTTTCATGTTGACATGTTTTTCTGGTTTTTACGAATTGTTGTTATGCCTTTTTTGCCTGTTGATGCGTTAATTTTTTCAGTTTTGCATAGTTGTTTTCCCTCTCCTACAGTTTTAATTGCATCCAGATCACAACGTTTTTTAATTAAAGTCCAGACCTTCTGTTTATGAAAACCTTATATAAATGTGGGCAAAATCCAATTTCCCCACCTGTCAGTTAGTGCACGCTGGTGTGATCAGATGATAAATGTGGCATTAAGACAAGCGCGAGCACAGCCCATGACCCCCTGTGAGACTTCACCAGTTCGACCACACATCTATCCATCACTTCCACGACATGGATCTGCCACCAACTCCAAGAGAGAGACACCGTCCCCACCTGTTTCTATTTCCCTCTACGTGTGATGGAAGCAGGAGAGCGAGGAGAGTCTGGAGTGGAGGCGGCTCTGGGCTGAAGATGTGCTAATGGGGAGAGAGTACATGCTCCCACACATCCATTCCCCACGCTGTCAAGGAGCATCATAGTGGAACGCTGACGATGGGAACCTCAGTCCCTCCCCACCCTGACACCTGCTGCTCCTCCATCTGCTGCAGCCAAACAGCCTCCCGCTTCTCCTGTTTATGCCCCCATCTACACATCCATCCAGACACCCATTCGTCCATCCCTCCTTCCATACATAAAAAATACAGAAGTTGTGGTCTGCAAAGAAGTTGTTGTCTCTACTCGAGCGGCAAGCAGCTGATATTGTTAGTTCGAAACCCTTCAGCCACTCCTGCAAACTTTTAAGGCTCTGCTGCAGCTGCTCTTGGATCAGGGTGACACTGCATGTACAAGCAGGGAGTCACACATGGAATTTACATACAGTGGAGCTCAGTCAGGCTACACACTGATGCTGAGGAACAGCTGACGAGTGCACGATTTGGCCCCCCCAGGTACAAAAAAAAAAGAACATGAAATGTCACCAAGCCACATTCTTGTCAGCAACAGCATTTGCATCGCTGCTTCCATCTCAGGAAATGAGGAGCAGACAGAGAATAGGTCAGCAGATAGAAGGTGGGGGCTCACTGATTATAATTTGTAAAAAATAAATAAAAAATAAAGCAAGAAATATCCCTAAGGAACTGACGAAATGTGCATGCTTCAGGGCAGAAATACCCAGATTAGTGTTTTGTAGAAACACATAAGCATGCGGACCAAAAAAAGCCATCTCTGTGACACCCTCTGTTTGTGAAGTGAATAGCCTGAAGGACTGAAAAGAACAAATAGCATTCCTTATGTTTGCCCTCAGCATCTGCTCTAAAATCCATCTAGTTGCTGCTCTTTCAGTATCGTAGCACCAGGTGTAGTCGAATTCTTTTCATCACACGCAAGTATATTCTGGCGAGATTACCTCAAATCCAAGTCCAATGAATCCGTGAAGAATGCACCGCCTCGACTCAATGGGTCCGATGAGAATCGTGAAGCCTCTCACAGTGTTTTCATAGTGGCTGTGAGAGGCTGCATGGCTTCAGTTATCGTCCATTGAGTCCGGGATTCAGGGATCTATCAGCCAAGCTGGAGCATAGAGGAGAGAGAGACTATCAAAGAATATCATTACAGTCGACGAGTGTGTGTGTTTGTGTGTGTGTGTGTGTGTGTTTCATAATATCAGATCTAATAAGTATTTTGATGTCAGGTGGTCGTTTTTTGGACCAAAGCGAACAGCATGACAAATGCACAGGGTTACTCATTTCCCCTCAGAGCAAGCTTAAATTTTCTCATTAAAAATTTACATTGAAACAACACCCCGTTGAAACGAGCGTCTCTGACTTTATGATCGTAAAAGATCCAATTAATTATTGAAAAACTCCCACTGAAGCGTGATTAAACATTTATAGCAACCCAGTAAAGGAAAACAATGTCATACGGCCGTAATACTAAAACATGTTGTGAATGCTAACTCCTGTAATTCAGTTTACAATTAGCTCTAATGTTAACACAACTGTATATATATATATATATATATATATATATATATATATATATATATATATATATATATATATATGTGTGTGTGTGTGTGTGTGTGTGTGTGTGTGTGTGTCTGTCATTTTGTCTGGTAGAGGAAAATAAATCAGGTTTGTTAGCATAAGGTCTGGCTCAGGTCACCTCTCCTGACTGCATCTGTCTTAGCTCCTGTTTTGTGGTCTTTGGAGGCAGAACAGCTGACACCGTTTCCCTGAGGTTAGTCTCGGCGGCTCGTGGGTAAAGCTACCTTGGGTTTCACACTGCTGGCACACGCTGTGAGCAGTGACAGGCAACGATGGCCTCGGTTTGACCTGGGAGCGCCGTTGCCATGCAGAGGTTGTCTGACAGCCTCACCGATCCCCCCATCGTATCACGGCTGGCTCACTTAGCGACGCACATTCCACTGAAAGCACACACGCGGTCATTTCCAATGCTCACACAAACAACGTTAAGTCTTCAGCCTTGCCGCTCCGGGAGGCTGTACATGAGCGATATGATGTGAGCGTAACGCTAATGTCAGCATGCTCCTGTCACATGCTGATGGCACTTTTAACACGCTGATAATTAGCAGGTAATCTTCACTGTTTTCTGTCTTCACTGCAGGCTAATATAAGCATGTCAAGTGCTAATTATCTCCAAACAATGCACACAGGTGGATGTGTTGTTGTTAGACAAAATGTTCACTAATCATGAACATAATTATCATCCACGGTGACGACGAAAGTCGGTACACAATTTCGTGGCATTCAATCCAATGTTTGTAGCAACATTTTACGCTGAACCAAAGAAAAGTCCAGCTGGTGGAAAGGATTCACCCGTGGGTACCATGGATACGTATACAAACGTTTGTGCCAAGTTGTGTCTTAATTGTCAGTATATTTCAGTTATATCCAATATGTGTTAATGTCCTTCATTTGTCAATATTATTAATTTGGACCAGAGAAGGGATCGTTCTTCATTGCTTATACTTAGGTCTAGATTGCCTTCCCAATAGATTTGAGGAGTTATTATTGTATAATTTAGAAATGAAGCTCCATAGTTAATCTTAGTTGGTTTGGGCTTTTTCAGAGAGCTGTCAGCTAACCTGATTAATGGACAGATATATACCATTATACAAAAGGTGGATCACTTCAATACTTCCCCAGTAATAAGGTCTAATTGTGTCATCACTGACAAACCCATTGTGTACCTCCCTGGCTCAGGTGTTCTCAGTCCAGATGCTGATCATGATGAAATTTAATGAATGTACCGATTATCGCAGCGCTGATGGTCTCGGGGGTCAATAGCAGCAGGTGTGCTGAGGAACTGAAGCCAGGCTGAGCAAATGTTTGGTCCCCGTTTCTCACAGGATGAGTCATCATGACCAGAGTGACCCACCGGACCTTTCTCAAACAACACTGGCCTGTGTGTGTGTGTTTGTGTGTGTTGGCGGAGGTGGGGTGTGGAGTTTGTGTTTAAGTAAGAAGGACCTTGGAAAATGCTGCACACCTGAATGACTTTCCTATTTCTTTTTTTTCTTCTTTTTTTCTTTTTGTAAACTTAATACCAGGCTCTGTCGGCAAGATTTAGTGATAACGCCGCAATGTTGTATGAAAATAAATGCACGGCCTCAGAAATTGATACAAACAAGTTAACTTCTGGTATCTGTCTGGGAACACTGCAAATATGGTGTTTAGGAAATGCTAATGTGACCTTGCCTGTGACTCAGTGTGTGCGTGCGTGTGTGTGTGCGTGTGTGTGTGTGTGCGTGTGTGTGTGTGTGTGTGTGTGCATATGAGTGTATAGATAATAGTCGCAGGTTGGCATGTGACACGTGGCTTTGTCTTCATTAGAACAACATCAGGCTGTGCACCATCCAGCACAATGGCTTCATTTAGCCTGCTGATCTGCTGAGAGCTGCTCTGCAATAACACGGGTCAGGACCTGAGTGGGAGCGAGCCGTCACACTGCCACCGCCCTCTTCTGTGATGAAAGACGCTGTCAACAATCCCCTTTGCTGCCTCGCTAATCTACGTTGCTAATACACCCAGCTCCATCCTTCGCTTCTGAGCGTTCGCTCTTTGCTGTTCTCTATTCTCTGTCTCCCTTGCGCATTGTTCTCTTTCGTCTCCTTTCCTGATCTGCGGGGCACTTAATCGTTATTTCATTCTGAAAATCCTCCCGTACACATTTTTCAAATGCTGTTCTCTTAACCCCTTCTTCAAGCTTTTCTTATATTTAAGAAAATAAAAAAAACAGTCCTGAAGTGTCACATTAAGGAATGTCAAAACAAGTGATTGTATAGTGTCAAAAGAAATCATAGCATGTTCAAAACAAGCATAATAGTGTGCCCAAAAAAAGTCATACAAAGTTATAGTATTAGCACATCAGAAAATGACATATTGTATGTAAAAAAAATCACGGTAAAGTTTGTCCGAAAAATGTATATTGAAGCTCAAGCGGAAGTTCAGTAAGGAAGACAGATATTTAAACTCTAGTTCATTCATAATCAGTCTCTAAGTCTCACAGTGATTACTCCATCAGCTGATTGGTTCATCCATCAGTACGATGATGAACTAATCAGATTCGCCGCAGTTTCTGTAAGCCAATCACAGCGTTGTTGGCGAACGTTTAAAATAGGTTCTCCTCTCTGCTGCTGTCAGTTGTCAATTCAGCTCAAACCGATGCGACCCTCGTCCACCCCGGGCTCCTCCAGTCAGCGCCAGTCCTGCTCCTCATTCATCATCGGGTTACAGCAACTCCCTTCTGCTACACCACCAACAGTATCTGGACTCCAGGGGGGATTCTGCCTTTGCAGATATCAGCAACACTACCCCCTTGCCTATCCTAGTTCAGCTCCCGCTGTTGCTATGATACTACTGGAAACCCCTTCAAAGAGTGGCACAGTTGAGTTCAAGTTCGAGTCCAATCGCCAAAGACTTTGCACTATTCAAATATATGCAATTGTAATAAATTATTGTTAAACTCTAAAACAAATCTCTCCTGATTGAATTATCTTATGTTGAAAAAAAGTATGTTTTAGGAAAACAAGAAGTGTCAAAATCTAATATTTACAAAAAGTATGTTGAAAAAATGAATAGTAGTGTGTTGAAAAAATCTGAAAAAGTCATAGTATAATATTCTAGAATAGACAGTATTGTATGTCTAAAAATGTTGTTGAGTCTTAATATAGTTTGTCAAAAAAGTCACAGTATAGCTTAGTGACAATGTGCATATATAGTATGTAAAAAAGTAAATAGAGTCAAAGTAGATATGTCAAAGAATGTCCTAAAAAGTCCCAGTTTATTATGCCTAAAAAGGTCATAGTATAGCCAGTATTCAAAGAAATAAAAAAGACACAGTAACAGAATTGTAACAGAAATGATATAGTATAGTATGTCAAAATAGTACGTCATCATGTTGTATAATATAGTACGTCAAAAATGAATCGCCAGTTTATCGCAGGGCACATATAGAGACAGACAACCATTCACGCTCACACTCACATCCAATGGAGTCTCAGACTCTTATTTATCTACGGGACTTTTCTTGTGATGTTGTTGACTCTTATACTGATATTTTATGGCATACTATAATATATTTTTTTTACTCTTTTTTTGGCATAATATACCACAACATTTTCTATGGTATGCTATACTACAATATTTTTGGTGGCATTTGTATGACATACTATATGACATGTTCATGCTATAGTAAACTGTAATACATTTGATGACATACTACTATATTCTTATGATTTTTTTTATGGCATGCTTTATAATTTCTCTGAGAAACAACAAAAAGGACAAATGAGCTCCTGAAATGGGTTGTAATGTCCAGCTTCAGGTATTAAATAATTTCTGGACATTAGAGATAATGGCATTCTCAGGAAGTCTAAATCACACCTAATAGCGTTCGAATGACTATGTCCATTACCAACCATATCCTATAATTTCACCAATTTTCAAGTTCATAACAAAGCTTAAGAGACCACTGAATTGACATATTTTGTATGCTTTCAATATTCAACAACATTAAACACAACACAGCTGGTAATAGGAAAGATATACTACCTCAGAGAGAAGATGTCCTCTCAGCTGTCCCTCTTCTTCCCAGATGCCATCTATTGAGAATGCATAATTATAAGAGTGTGACAATAAAAGCACCTTTCTTAGCATACAGCATTACTGACTAATAAAGTTTAAAAAAAACAAGCAACAATACAGTTTTGTATTATTTATTTAATTACGAGTTCAGGTCTTTACGACTTGTAATTTAGAGGTAACATGTAAGTATTCAATATGCATCATATTGTGAGTCATACAAGTCTCTGTTCCAGGCTGTACAAATGTTTGTCCTGGCTGGATTTGTTTTGGACTACGCTGGTGTCCAACATGCTGATAAATTAGAGCGTATACACACGGTATATGACTTCCCTCTCTGCTGTACTGATATAATATGTCCGGTCTGAAAATATCGGTCTTTCTGTCGACATTAATTATCCCGTCCGTCATAAGATTTGAGGCTGTGTGTGAGTCATCTATCATAGTGTATCCCTTTGCATGTGTGTGTATGTGCTCTTAGATGGTTGTGCACATGCACATCAAGCAGAATTGTTTCTACTCCCTGATGGATGAAATGGTTTTACTCCAGATAGTGGCTTTCGTAGAGACTCATGAGCATGCTCGTGTGGAATATGAAAGCACGCACACACACACACACACACACACACACACTGACAGTTGGAGAGATGGGTACGCTTGGGAACTGGGGGAGGGCGAAAGGCAAAGGAGATTGGAGCAGAAGGCAAAATGTGAGCCACTAAGATATAAACAGGTGAATGATTTTCTGTTCCCTCTCAGATTGTTTCCTCATCTCTCAGCCTGGCCCGGTCCGGAGAGAGATGAGCTGGAACTGCAGTCCCTTCCTAAGCGGCGCTGGTAAACTCTCTGGCCCAGCTAACCGTCTCTTTTCCGTGCACCGCCAAGCTGTTCAAATGCACAGCCCTATTTTTATGCTCTGAATCGCATTAGCTCTCGGGCTGTCGTAAACGGATACAAGCAGCAGCCCTCGAACGTACACGCGATCTTCAAGTAGAGCATCCTTTGTGTGCACAGATCCTCCTTCACCTACACACCCAAACACACATGCACACATGCACATGATTTGAACCGCAGGCAAAAACATGAGCAGTGTCCTGGAGGACCGAAACGCTCGGACCTTTACGAAGATTATATATTGTTTTTTTCTTCCTCAAAGCGCTTTTGTTTCTTCTTCATTTTCCATTCCATTTGGCATGGTGACAGAAAAAAAAAATGGGACATTTGAATGGGGAATCCAGGAGTTGCTTTCTATTTGGTTAGTAGATCGAATCAGAGCGTTACTTCATGGACAACAATGAGACGGCCGGGCAAACCACCTGCTGCAATTTCACCCACTGCATCGCGACCCACGATATCTTTTGGATCGAGGGAGTGTTGAAAAGAGACATGCGGCGCAAAATAATGATATTCATCTCAGTTGGTGTGTGTGTGTGTGTTAGATGACAATTTTTTAAAGTAAATTAAAAGTTTGCTTCTACAGATGCTTACACTTTTCACACCGTTCACATTATGTGTGTGAACACTGCTTAGTTCGTGCGTGAGCGTATGCTTGCATGCATTTGTTAAGTAAATCCTTTAAACTTGTTGGTGTTTAATCTTTTATGTGTTTTTCAATTAGAACTCCACCTCGGGGATTACATCTGCTGAGAGAAAATAGTTGTTTGTTTCCAGGTAAAATTAGAAACCACCAAATACACAATGTTTAAACAGGGATTTGTGTAGCGAATGAGGCTCCATTCTGTCCCGTCCACAGGAAGCCACAGTGAAAAGACCAAGTGGACAAACAGGCCGAGACAACAGCCAGCCTTTCAGACAGAGTGGCACTGACACCTCTCTCACCCAGTCTCCGAGCTGTCAGTCCCGACTGGCCCGTCACCTCCCCTCTCTCCGTATCATTGACTTGCCACTGACTTAAACGCACTTTTGCCAAGCCCCTCTGAAATGATGCATTGTGCTGGAGGAGTTATCATAGAGGACAATATTCTCCTGAAACAGTCTTAAAGTGGACTCGAGAGAAAGGAGCTGGCTGCTTCACTTTCTCTCCGTGGTTGCTAGGTTAGTCCCCTTCACAGGATCACTGGGCCCTTTATGGGCGGCTGGCACCGTCTCACTCCCCTGCCTCCGACTGTGTGTGTGAGAGAAAGAGTGGGCAGGCCGAGGGAAAAGCACTCCTCTCACTCAGGGTGGCGTGCTAGGACTTCCGATGTTCCTGCCACCCCTCGTGCCCCCTTCACTCCACTGGCGTTTCCACAAGTGTGTCTGATGGCTGCTTCCTACGGGGCCCTGCTCTCTGGCTCTGACCTCAATCCGTCTCGTTAAACCATAATTGGAAATGAGCTCGACATTTACCTCTCTGGATATATATCTGTGAACTCGCCCTCCTCTGGGAAATCTGTACCTGCGTGCCCCCTTTATGAATCAAAGGCTGGGATTTCTCACCTACAGCTAAAATCATTTAGGCAGATCTGAGGTTTGTACTGTCACCGAGATATATTTCAGAGAGTTTGCCCCAAGGCGCTACTTTACAGCTCAAGAGACAGAGGGGCAAAATGACACTCACTACCACACTTTATTCTGGGAGATGATAAATTGAGCTGGGATGCCACACCTGCACTGCAGCCGTTTGCCGTCATGAATCATTGGTAAGAAATGATGTGTAATCAATGCTTGCTGCTTTACTGTTCCTTTTGTGATAGTAGTCATACTGCTGCTCAATATTCTGCTCTACTGCATATTACATGAGGAAATGTCCCATTGCTAGAACAAAGGGGGATTCTCATTACCCTGAAGGCAACACTGATACCAAAAAAAGTACAGCAGTATCAAACTTCTGAATTGTAATGTTCATGAGGTAATTTGTGCTGAAGTGGGTCTGTGGACGCCAAGCCCGCATTATCATGCATGCAATACGCTCTCAATGCCCTTATGTCGGAGACAGAGACGCATGCAGGAACAAACAAGGAGCTTCTGTACTTACAGTACACGAATACACACAGACACACACACTCCAGTACACACCTGCAGACAGGCCGCCTCCACCAGATCGATGGCAGTGTCCTTGGAACTAAAACCTCAAGGTCGGCTTTCTCTATCTTTCCCCATCTCTACCTAAGGGATGTGTTTTTATGTACACTATATGCAGTCATTGTTCATATAAATATACATAAATATATATAAATATATAATTTGTAAAACTATTACTCTCTGACTCGCAGTTTTCTCGTGACTATTTTGTTTGTACAAATATACATAATCATCAACCATATTATTAAAGCTGTCGTTTCATGTGGACTGCACGTTTTTTGGAAAGTGTCTGGATTTAAGAACTTCTTGGAGCTATAACTCACTCCTCTTAACATTCAACAAAAGAAGAAACAGATTTAACTGGCTGCTTCTTTCTTCTGCTGCACATACTTTCATTCAATGTGCTGAAAAGGCTCTTAAACAGCCACCTTTAAAAAAAAAAGAAATGCATAATCGGCAGACAATTACTTTTTTTTTTTTTTTGATAGGCAGAAATATAAAACAATGACTCTTTCATCTCTACTCATCAAAGAACACTGCGTTCTATCAGGGTGAAGAACCCTGAGATGAATCTCATGCTTGAATAATAATAATCACATTTTTCTAAATATACAGACCTGTTTATCCCCATGGCTGATGAAAATACATATTTATATGCACATTTCCGTACTCAGTCACAGTATAAGATGAATTTATATCTAATCCATATTTTGTCTCCATTATTGTTTAGGCTATAAAGAATGCTATTCAGCCCTGAAAATAAGCCACAGTGTAAGCATTATCAAACAGGTGGAGTCAAATAAAGCTATGATTGGTGTGTGTGAAATGAAATTTATGTTTGCTCCCTCAGCACCTTTACTGTCTCAGAGAACATAACATATCCCGGGCTGTGTTTTGCCAGAGGGGGGTAGTTTGTGAGATGGCGGTTGCATATAAATGGACTGTTATCAAATCTTAATTCTCTTACTGTCCTTCGTCATCTGAGCAAGCAAGCTGCAATCCACAAACACCAAGTAATAACAATTAATGCCAAATGTGTCCAGTTATTAAACTGATCAAAGTTTAACTGACAACTTAACTTGTTGTATCAACGCAAATGAATGGTTGCAAACCATTGGCATTAATTAATGACCACAACAATGTCCTCCCTCTTTCCAGAAACACAAGCTTCTTCTGAATCCAGTGGCTGACCTATTTAAGCCTTATAATGATGATGAAGCTGCCAAACTAATGACCATTTCCCAATTGCATTAGAAAGTACTTCCCCTCATTCTGGCCCAATGGCGTTAGCTAAATCCATAATTCAGTTGATTTCGTAAGGCAGCAGAAGTCGTCTGACACGGCCAGAGTCATCCGCCCACACAGGGCAAAGTAAGAGGTCCACTCGGAATGACTCACTCAGGATCATTTTAAATGTAATGAACTTGAGTTAGCCACTCTCGTCTTACTGTATATTCGGCTGTGCCGACGATGTCCGCGACACCGAGAGAAAAACAAAGACTAGAAAGAGATTGAGAAGATTAGAGGATGGTAGATCTTGATTTGTTTCTTGTCTCCATTTCCCCATTTTTGATTTTTATCCATTGTCGTTCGTGAGCACCTGGATTAAGGCAGGACATTGTGTTTCCTCTTCTTGGATACCAGGACGGCGACGAGAAGAGGCCGAGCCATGGTCTGTGGGTCGGGTTAGAGAGAGAGAGAGGTGGTTGTTGTGCGAGTGGCCTTATTTATAACAATATCAGCCTTAGCTATGTGTGTGCAAGGTGTGTATAGTAAATAGCCTTGGCTTGCATCCATTAAATCTGGCTTTTTAAGTGTGTGTCAGCATAATACTGAAACACGACGAAGGGGGAACCCCCCCGTTTGGCACCAGGTATTTCACACACTGGTGTACGCATATTACTCCATATAACATACTGGCAAGCTGGAGAATGTAGAGCCTGACATACCCTCTGGGATATGAATAAACAATAGAATCAGCTTCAGTGTTGTTGCTGTCTGTGATTCTTGGATTGTATCGGATCCGACCATGAGACGCTGTCAATGTCAATCAGTTACTGGTCTCTTAGTTTCCCCGCCATATTGACAGCTGCTCAGAAGCCCTCCCCATCCAGAGTCCTTCAACAGAGCGGAGCATCACAGACGTGGACACTCATACAACATGTTACCAAAGCGACGCGCACTGTCAGAGCTAGCGGAGCAGACAAGAGGAGCCGGAAACAGATTAGTCCATTTTGATCCCCTTAGCCGCTACTCAGGGGAATACAGGCGGGCCCACACGAGTAGATGAAGCATACTGCAATACTAAGGAAGAATCGTCACAATTGGCTGACACGATGTAGAGACAAGAAAGAAGCAAGGAAAGAAGACCAAGACGAGGGCTGATGAGCGTGAAAGACACCAGAGAGACAGTTGACATGTTGTGTGACATATAGTAATTTAGCTTGAGGCAGGGGAAGGTCCCTAGTCTCCAACAAGAGAGGGAGGGTATGACCTACGGAGACTCCAAAGCCTCAAAGTCAATCCTCTCTGACAGTAAGGCTGGGTTGTTTAGCGTGAGAGCACCAGGCCCAGGTGCTTGTAACTGAGGTACCTGGTGCTTTAAGAAACACAATGCATACAATATGGGGCAGGTTCACAAGTTCACCCTGGAATTACATGGTGAGGAACAAGACATTGTTTGAGAAACATAAACTCAGTTCCCCTTGCAGAGGACAGTCTGTCCCCACCTTCCCCGATCAGTTTCTGCCTTTATACTAACCATTACTTATCCATTCAGTCCCAAATGTTCCCTCAGTCTCAGCCCAGACCACCGGGACGGTACTGCAAGCGCATCTCCCTGACGGGAGCCATCTGCCTGCTTCTCCCCTCCTGTCATTAGCCCATCTATGAGATGTTCCCAACACATATCATTGGCTGCAATCTGTCTGTCTGCCTTTACCGCCAAGCAAACATCTGAACAGCCGAACTCTCTGATGGGTGGAGGGCTGGAAACTGTGTCTGCCCGTATGCCTACTGCGCGACACCTCCCCCTCCTACTCCTTATTCCCCGTCTCCAGTCAAAACAACTTTTTCTTTGCTTT
Organism: Cyclopterus lumpus; assembly: GCF_009769545.1. Classification (NCBI taxonomy): domain Eukaryota; kingdom Metazoa; phylum Chordata; class Actinopteri; order Perciformes; family Cyclopteridae; genus Cyclopterus; species Cyclopterus lumpus. The sequence goes on from NC_046968.1 coordinate 23,339,596, forward strand.
GTTTTATCTTCAGAGTCGTCATCTCTGATCTTGTTCATATTTCTGTCTCTTTGTGGCCTTCTCTTGTATCTATTGCCTCGTTCTTGCTCCACCACCCTCGACCCCCCCCCCCCCCTTTCCATTTGCGTTCCCACTGGCAGGGTGCAGCCATATATTAGCCTGTTCCTGCGAAAGAAGTGAGCGATGTGCGCGTCGCTCATGGTGGAAGAGGGAGCAGCAGAGCTTGAAGTGAACATACGCTGCGAGAGCTCCCATTTATAACTCATAACTCCAAATGAACAAAAACGCAGAATGCAACGCGGATGCAATTACCTTCAGGAACTCATTTTCATAAGGATGAACAAAAGTACCTGCTCTCACAAAGTGGAAAAGTCAGAATGGATGCTAATGGCCCATTGGCGAAAAAAAAACATTATAGGAAATTGAACTTAAAGAGGCTAGTACTTGGACTGTTCCACATCTTCTACACTCCGGCTCCAGGCCTGGCAACCTGAAGCTGAGGGAGTCACAGCCAGTTTTGCCATCTGCATCTCTCACCTCGCTCTGTGTGTGTCAGCAGGAAGGTTTGCACCTCCCTCCCTTGCTCCACCATCATTGCCATGTTACCTACGCTTGCTTGATCACATGTGATTTGATGAGGGTTAGGAAAATGAGTTGATTCCCTTTTCCTCCCTCATGTACTTTCTAGAGCTCTCCTTTATTATGTTGTTATGCTCCTTTGTTCATGCTGGATCATACAGAAGGGAATCTCACCTTTAGAACTTTAGAACAGTACCAGAGGGAACCCATGCTGCCACGGAGAGAACGTGCAAACTTCACACAGAAGGACTGCCCGAGACTGGAGCCTCCTCTTGCTGTGAGTTGACAGTGCTAGCCACTACATCGCCGTGCAGCCCTGATAATTGGTGCACATTTGGTCAATATATGGCGCTGTAGCTGCGTAATCATAACTTAATCTAAATGAACTTTAAATAAATATGCAAACAGCGCTCCGTGCAGCAGCTGAGCGAGGCTTCGAGGCTCTTGAATTGAGTCGAGCATGTCTGTCACGCCGATTTTTACAGGCCGCGACTCATTGACCGCAGTTAACTTGTGCTGCCGGATGCTGGACATACTAACATTACAACCGTTGGCATCTGCACTTGTAAAACTCAGAATGCACCGCCAGGCAGCGAGGTGTAAAGGAGTATGGCAAGAAAACAAGACGGAGCCCAATTAATCCTCAAGCTTCAGAGCTCAAGTCGCCAGTTGTCAGCTGTCCCTCCTTCCTCCTACCCCCCCAAAATGTAAACAGTAAGGAGGCGTCAGCAGGTTAATTAGCAGGAAGAATATGGTTGGGGGATTGGAGACGGCGGTAACAAACAGGAGGCACTCGCTCTCCTTGGCCCCTTCCTCGCTGCCAGATGCTGCCACCACCAATGCCACAACCCCACTCAGCACACTTCTGGAGAGAGAAAAAAAAACAGACATTTAGAGGGACAGGGAGACAGTTGGAACACGAGCAGCCTTGGCCAGAGAGTAAACGGATGACTAGAGAGATTTTATCAGCCCCCCCGAAATTTGCCTCGCTGTCGTCTATGCCCATGAAGCTCCTCGGTGGTGGAGTGTTGGTCTACGGAGCCGTGGCCACATGGCTGACTTGTCTGGTGAGGTACTGCAGTGGAGAGGCGGAGAGGTTTCCCCAGTGGACCTCTCATTTTGACTGTGAGGTCGACGGATCTCAAGGTCATTCTGCGAAGACCACTGGAAACAACAGAATATTAAGTGATCAAGCTGATTTATGCTGATGTGAGCTATTGTATAAACAACAAGCTGAATACACAGTACGATCGAATGGTGTCTTTAAGCTGTGCAGTGTAGCTCAACCACAATGGTGTTCTATTGTCCTCTTAGCGAGGAACTGGGAGGTGGGCGGCAGGCAGGTGGAGGTACAGGTCTTTGATAGAGTGGCTTCATTACCTCAAGTGAAAAGCAATCTGGCTTCATGTAGAGAGCGAGAGAAGGAAAAGAAATGAAAAGAAGGTATATCAGTGTAGAGTGACTTCATATTGAATGGGAGTTCAAATCAAACAACTAACCAGCAGACACAACAAACAGTTTCTTTCTTTAATGTAAACTCAAATGTGTCAGACAACAATTATTCTGACAGATCAACTTTTTATCTTGACATTGATCCTATATCTCTGTCTTGAGCTTCCATTCTGGCAAACAAGATGTTTCAGGCATTAACCTCCACAACTGTAGCAGTTCTGGTTACATTAGCATGGGCACACACACACACACACACACAGTGGAAAAGTAAAGCTATACCTTCATGGATAAAGCTTTGTCGATGGAGTAATGGGCTTTCCTGATGGCAAGGGACCATAATATCCTCTAAAGAGGTTAGAGCTGCAGACTGGAGAATGAGGAATATAGTGCGAGGTGGAGGATGTGAAATGCAGAGACAGACTGTGAAACACACCAGAGACTGGCTTCAGTTTAGCATTTATGATAAATTGATGTCTTTGTCTTCATTTTCTCCTTGTTGCTGTTATTCCCCTTCACTGCTCTCTCTGTGTCCTTGCCTATAAAAAGGCAGCCCGCTCGGCATACTCAGTGCAGAGTAATGATCTGTCTATCATTGCTCGGCCACTGGCCACAACTCATTCAACTGGAGAAACAGTGGGACGTGGGAGGAAGGGAAGGGGGGAGGGACAGACATCTAATGGGAAAAATCAATGCTACTATATCTGATGACTTCATCCACTCCGTCTGTTTGCTTTGATGTAACAGTTCATAATTCCTGAGGTAAATACAGGAAGTCTAACAATGGATCGATAAGACTATAAACCAGGTAGAAGAAAGCGCTGTGGTCAGTTGAAGGGTACACTCGGGCACCGTGAGGGCTGAAGGATACAAGAGCTGGCAGCCAGGACAAAGCGATATATGAAGGCATTCTCATCTCAGCCGGCCTGACGCTCCGGTGAACATCATCAGTGTAGAATTACGTCTCAAACTAAATCAACACACAGCGCACTTTTCAGGTCCTCTTTCCACCCGCTCGCTACTTAGCCGCAATATTTGTCATTATCGCGGCAGATGAGTTACACCATCCGAATGAAAACTCGGTGGCCTCATGAAACGGCATTTTGAAACATATTTTTTCAAAAAATGTTAATGCTGGAAATGAAGCACGAGTCGCGATCCAGACTAGATATAACCTCTTCTGTGCAGCTAATTTTCAAAATGAATCAAAACAAAAGGACTCAGCAGAGATAATATGAAATCGTAATCTTTTTTGGAGGGCTTTTTTTTTCCAGCACACTGTGTGTGTGTGCGTTAAGCCGGATGTCCCTAACAAGGCATGGCATTTAGAAAGAATAATAGTAACCTAGTGTGTTCTCCTCGTGAATCTCAGGGCTGATGCGGTACAATGCCATTAGCCATCCTCCTCCAGCTGAGAGCTCTCTGTCTGTCATTCATCACCAGCTGCAGCGCAACACAGTAACAACAGCGATGAAAATTAACTTTCCCCGCCAGCCTCCTCCATGTGTCTCTCTGACTATCTAAGCCTCTCTTTCCCCTCCCAAACTTTCGCCATCATAATTAACCTCTAATTCCTGCAGTTTCTATTCCGTGTGTGAATAACAAATAGGAAACACTGTCTTCCCATGACATCTGGCCACAAGCTGCTCCCTCTTGATACTACAATTACAAGGGGAAGGTCTGCATATCAATACCAGCAGCACCACCTCCAGTTCAATCCGCTGGAACTGTAGCAACTTTTCTCATGAAAAGCTATTTTTTAACGAGAGAGCGACCAATTTCTCTGTTTGTTATAGTCACACAGGATTTCTCTGTCTGCGAGGGTAGCGTGCAAAGCGCCTTTTCAGTCGTGCACCATGTGGAGCCGCTTTGTGTCTCCACGAAAAACACAACGCGCAACAGAGTGTAACTCAGCGATGGAGTTACAACACAAACAGCTTCTGTGAAACACCCTTTGAATACGTGCAGCTGCTCTTATCTCTCTCTCTCCCACTCTCTCGCTGTGCGGGTTTCCTAATCTGCTCTCCAACTCTCACCTTCTCTATCTAGGAATTCCTCTCTTTCCCCCTGTTCTCCTCTTGTCTCTCTTCGGTCTTCGGTTGCAGTTTGAGTGACAGATTTGGTTCGGGGTTCTGACGCCGAGAGGCTGGTTCTATTTCACGGGTTTCAGTGTATTCCAGTTGGGTCGTGACTCTTGACGGTTGGAGTGTGATCTGAGCGTCTACTCCACCTCGGCAACGTTGCATTTAATATCATACAACACATGTCTGTCTGGATGCCTGAAGGCCATGTATGGCAGGCTGCAGAGACGTCACCTCGCTGCAGACTCACAGTGTGCAGCCTATTAGAGTTAATGATAGGAGGAAAAAGAGCATCACCAACTCTGTCCGTTTAAGAGCTCATTGTAGTGTGCACACAAACGCACACATACAGTTGAAATAAGGCTTTTATTTCTTTCAGAAATGTCCCTTGTTTGGGTTTGGGTTTTAATTATTATCGACGAAATTCATCTGTTTTGCTCACTGTGTGCTTGTTAAGTGTGCTGCGTTATGAGCTTACCAATGTCTGTGTGTGTGTGGACACAAGAATAGACCTCACTGACTCTCTTGTGGGCCACTGGATGGCCATAAACACAAGGACACGTTAATTAACAGTATGAATGAGTGCGAGGGGGAGCGTCGTCCCGGAGTGGCAGTGCGTCCATGTGTGCACGATGGGGAGGAGAGCCACTGTCTCTGAAGGGCAAGAGGCAGAGCGGTCCCTGGCAGCCCGGGAGGAGAACCGATCCAAACAGTCCTTTGGCCCATTGTTATGCGGGATAATCAAAAATCTGGCAACCAGAAGCAGCACCAGGTGGTCCTGTCGAAACACAGAAGAAGATGGACTGAAAACTGCAAGAGAGCATGCTGGGTCATCTCTGGAGGACTGAGGATGCCTTAGAACCAGAGGACACAGGACAGATGTGTGGTTGTTAACTGTAAAAAGAGATGCTGCATGTTTTACAAGTACATGGTTATAATTACGTGTGTTAATATATATGCAGGGTTTGTGTAGGCATTTGAGAATTGTGCAAGAATTACAGTTTCCAAGAAAAATATTGTGTGTGTGTGTGTGTGTGTGTGTGCGTGCGTGTGTGTGCGTGTGTGTGTGTGTCTGTGCAGGGTGGTATTCCGGTAAATAAAGATTGCTGTGTAAAATTGCTCTGACAAGCACTGACTGGATCCGGCTCTAAGTGAGTGTGAAGGACAGAGTGATCTCCAGTGAGAGCCGAGACTGTACCGCATTTCTGCAACCTCAGGGAATGTCCACTTCTCTAGCTCGTGAACGCAACAACAACAAAACAACAACACATGACCTACATGCATAACAACCCTAAATCCACCAATTCAAGTCGCTGATGTGAGCTGATGCGAGCTGACAGCCGCTGAACGGGCAGCGGGGAAACAAGAAGGGAAAACAATACCACGGATCCTCAAAGCAGATGACTCTAGGTCACGTGTTACTTCCTCCACATGTCACAGTAAAACAGAGAGAAAGTGACTCATCAGAGCTTGCGGTTGATACATAACATAGCATGTCCCAGAGTGTGCCTGCTGTTCACCTCTGTGTTTGTGTGTGCTCGTGCTCAAACCAGCCGCGGAGTGTCTCCGATGGCTTTGAGACATATGTTTGTTCTCCACTAGGCTCAATATAAATGATCCAGCCAAGCGGCGCTCTCATCGCTCACAGGCTGTGCTCATACACCATTACTCAGCCCTGATCGGCTGGATCTCCACCTCCCTCCCTATGAGAGAGGCAGGAGGAGAAATGAGCGGAGATAAACAACCAAACAGCCAAACTCAAAGTGGAGTGGGAGAGAGGGAGACGCACAGCAGGGAGGAAGTCTGAGTGGAAGTAAACAGCGAGGCAAACATACAAGAAGGAATGAGAAAAGATGAAAGTGCGGTGGAAAGCAGATCATTTACCTGGAGAACGGTGGGGTTTATATTGTTTGTCTCCTGAGAAAATAAATAATTGATCTGTCCATTGTGCGATTACCTCTCATCACGGCTTGATTGACTGTCTGTTACACGCACTCACTCTCTCCGAACGCTCAAACGCACAGGGCATCCGTCACTATCAACCGCACGCAGTGCACTCCGATGCACGGGCCCTGACAGGCACCTATCATACCTCAGCTCCACTCGGCTCCCCCCCCCCCCCCCCCCCTGCAGACGCAGGGAGAGGAGACGGATCGAGGCGTTTGACAAATGACGACGGCATTGTTTAGATGGGAGATGTCGAGATGGCGTCCCAGGCCTGCTGACACATAGTGTGGGGTAAGGGATGTCACTGCCGAGGAGGGGGGCGGGGGTGGGGAGGGTATCCAGAGACTAACGCCCGTACATGGCAGATACATTTTCGAGCTGGATTACCAGTCAAGTAAATGAAAAACTGACAAGAGTGAAGGCCGGCCATCGAGCTTTGATGATCGACTCTGCTCCTTTTTGAAGATCCTCAGTTCAGTTTTCTTATTATCTGACCTCGCACCAACGCTAGTTGCACAAGTTTCACCCCACTGTAAAAGAAACGGATTAAGTGGAATTGTTTTGGTTCATGAGCGCAGCATTAGGCCAGCTCTGGCTGGAAATGGGTTGACCCCGAAGACTCCGCTGCTTCGGGGTCAACAGAGCTGAGGTTGTGCGCTGAAGGAGTGGTCAGCCTAGCATGAGAAGAGAGCCAGGCGAAAGGGAAAAAAAGTGCTGAATGTGACCCCACGGAGCAGATTATCAAGCAGCGTATTTCACAGCCCTGGCTCAGTGTGGACATTCAGCGAAATAGTCACACACAAAAACCAGAATCAAAATGTGCATTATTCAGCTCTCTCTCTTTCTCTATACTACAAATAACGATCAAAGTTTGTGCCTATTAAGGATGCAGAAAAGAGCTGAGTCTAAAAGAAAGACTGCAGAACATGTCGAACAAGCCGAGCCAGTCAGTTGATGTCATTACGGTTTAGTTGGGTTTGATGTCTGTTGACATTGAGAATGTCAGCATCTCAGTTCTGACGTATTGCATGCTTCATGCTCCAGCGCCCATGGAGGCAGAATGAGTTCAGCGGATAGGCTGTCCGAGGCTCCGCCTGTCAGAATAACTGTGGGGTCAGAGTTCATGTTGGGATATGGATAGCGGAAGGAGAGCAGCTCCGGGCAGCAGTGCACAGCGCTGCGGCATCGCTCAGAACTGTTTGTGGGCGTAGGACGGGGCATACTGACTAACTCGTTGTTTTTTTCATTACTCCCAACTGCCCACAAGACTGTGATCATCCTCGCTTTTTTCCGTTTGAATGGGGCCACAGTGGATGCAAATCATCCGAGCGTATATAAAACCGAGGCCTGTACCCCTTGAGGAGAAGCAGAAGATGTAAACTGAAACTGACCCGATCCGAGTGGTCGATTCTTAGTCCTCATGATCTGCTTTTGCATCTCAGAAGTTCCAACCGCTGCTTTACTGTGCTGCAGTGTAAAATCAACCAAGTGTTACTGATACTAAAAGACTGATTATTATGTGAAATACTGGTATTCATCTTTGACATAAGGCAGTGAAAGGAGAGGGTAGAAAATAGCTGCATCTATTGTGTTTTTTGCTTCCTTTATTAACTCCGACCGCATTTAAATTCCGTTCTAATAATGACAATAATTATTGTGTCCTGATTCACATGGAAACTCACAAGCCTGTGTGCGCATTTCTTTCCCAGGAAACAGCACAACAAAAGGGTTTAGTTTAAGAGACACAAGATACAGCGCACACATCTAGCATCTGTTTCCTTGTGCCGCTTTGCCAACACTTCTCCAAGTAGAGTGAGGAGACGGGGACTATGGAGGGATGTGTTCGAGCTCCACCGGACTTCTGAAACAGGAAGGAAGAGGAAGAACAGATAGTGGATGTGAATGCGCAGAAACACAAAAGCTGTTCAATTGCAATTACCACACGCTGCCTGGCACGGCTGACAGTGTGAGAGGAGCGCACTCAACGTGTTTTTATTCCTGCAAACAAAAGACAAAAGACATGAGCGACGTGTACAAGAGCTCAACTGCCAAAAGCGGCCCACAAACTGAAGCCTATTCATGCAAACAGGATCAAGCTGACGACCCTGTGCATGACCACTACGACCTCTCATTGACCTCCAATCAGTTTACAGGAAGTGGTGTCAGGGTTGCCATTTGAAGTCAAATCTAGAGATATTAATCTTTATGTTGCTCCTCCGACAAGTCAAATTGCATCTTTGCCTTGACGGCGACCTGAAGGTCGCTTTCACAACAAACTGTCGTCTGTCGTGAAATACATTTTCTAATAACTCTGTAGCATTCCTTTCACTTCAATAGATAGAATTCAATAGAAATGTTTTCTATAGGGCAGCATTTATAAATACAAGAAAAGCAATATTAAATATAAAAATGTACATTATATACAAAAAAGGAAATACTATTTTATAATATATTTATAATTTAAATGTATAATAACAACAAATCATATTAAATTAACTAGCAAAGAAATAGTAACAGTGTTAATAGTTGAGTGATTGATTTGGCCAGAGGTGATTTATTCTAAAGTCTATGATATATAAAGTTGTTATGAATGCCATTTCATTCCCCCAAAGTGCTTCTTCACATCTTCATCAGCGGCTGGCAAACTGTGAACAACGCTGCTGTCTTTGTCGTCGTCGTCCCGCCCCCCGCACCAACCTTCATAACCACCACCTCCACCATTCTTGTCACGGTGGCGCCGCCACACTAGAATTGTGGGAAACAATGTGAGAATCAGAGTGGACGCATGGTGTGGGCTGTCTCTCTGTCACTGCTACTAATGAGCTGTAATCTGGAGCAGCAGGAGGCAATGCCTGCTCAAAGACTTTGCTGTTGCTTGGTACATTTGTTCGCTAACGGAGGAGGAGGCAGCAGATCATAGGTGCTCAGAGAACAAAGGGAACAGAGAGAACTTTCTGGGGGATCGTGAGCTTCCTGTGATGCGCAGGTGTGGGACTGGAAGGTGAGCACGCTGGGCAGGTAGTTGGAAGTTATGAAAATAGTTTAAAAAGCGGCTTCTCTTTGTCAAAATGTGCAGGTCCAGGGAGCTCATGGCGTGCCACTGTTTCTGTTTCCCTGTGCTTCATCTGCTCTGTCAGACTTCAGCTCGCCAGACCGCACGCCGTCCTGTGTGCCCTTGTGTTTCATCGCCCACCGGGTCTGCCATCCGGCTCAGATCTGATCGCAGTATAAGAAACAATAGAAATAGTAAACAAAGCTGATGAGTTGTCGTAAAAAAATACTAAATACAAATAAAAAACTGTCAGCGTGAAATGATCCCTGTTATTCATCTACAGCCTTGAAATTATGACACCACCTGCGTGCGGGGTGCAGGAAACAGAGGTAATATGTTTCAATGACAGCCCTGACTGCTATGGATACAGGACGTGTGTGTCCACTGCAGCAGCAGCATGAGAACAGAGCAGAAATAAATGTATTTCAATTTAAACCTGCCTCAGTGTCACAGGGGTACCAAAGGAAAACAAAATGTTTCGAAGGAGAAAGATGAAACGAGGAGAGAGCAAGAAAGAGGGAGTTACAGGGAGAGGGAGAGAGAGAGAGGCTGAGCAGTCTTATCCACCTCAGGGTAGCCTGCTAAAAGCTATCGGTTCCCCTGGTGACGAGCAAGTTCTGAAGTTGGAGAATAGAAGCTTAAGATAGGCTGGCTGGCTGGATGGATGGCGCGCACACACACACACTCCTCCCTTGCCCTCATCAGTCTTTTCACCATCCATCTTCCCCCTCCTCTTTCAATCATTTCCTATACAGTAGCTTCGCCTGGCCCTTCAACCTGCCTGTCAACACTTCATTAACAAGCATCTGTTAGTAAGTAATTTCATCTTTTTGCAGTAGAAATAAATGGCCTCTTCCTCTCTCTCTCTCTCTCTCTCTTTTCAGTCCGCTCACCAAAAGTGGGGAAACAAGCCTCAGCAGCCGCGGCCCAAACAGAATCAGTCCTGCTTTATTACATGTCAGCATCTCTTCCTTTCTTTTTTTGTCCGGGGAAGAGATTATGCCCCAGGCCAGAAAGGGATGTAGCAGCAGGGGGGGGGGGGGGGGGGGGGGGGGGGGGGGCGGAGGAGAAATGGAGGATGAGTCGATGGTGAGAGGAAGAGGAGGGGAGTTGGAGCTTTGGATTTCTCATTGCTCAAACCACAGGTGTTTTCTTTAATACCTGGCTTTGTTGGAGGTGATGAGGAAATGAGGGGGGAGGTTTTTCTCCTCTTCTTTTTCCTCTTTGTCTCTTCCCTCCAGGACTCCGGCACATTCTCTGGATTTCTCTCCATTTTAGCCAAATCCAATTTCATCCCCTACCCCGCAACATATGGCGGCGCCCTCCCTCCAACACGCGCCTGTCGCCGTGCACACAAAGGCCACTTCCTCAATATATTCTAGCTATTACAGGAATCATCAAATATTAAAGGGGCAGTCAAGGGAGGCTGGAGGGGAACACCAAACTCCTGAAGCGAGATTCACGCTGCGGATACAAAGGCGCGGATGGAAATCTGGTCGTTTTTTTTACCATATTCATACAGAACCACACTTCCACATATGGTGGGAGAGAGCTTGGTTGCCCTGTTTGTAGCCGACAGGCTGTTATGTGTGACTCACCATGTTCATATTCAACACGCGGAGCTGCTGCCCCCCCCCCCCCCCCCGCCCTCCTTTTCTTTCTCATCTCACTTGGTGATAAATACGAGTAATAAAGGAGATACATTAGTAGAAGATTGTCTTTTTTTCATTTAACCGGGAGACAGAGATAGATATTGATCATGTGGTGAGACATGGTCTCGCTAGGCCGTTTTGCACTTCAACTGGTTCCACATCAGTTGTAATGTACAGTGCTAGAGGGCGGAAATCACAACTCTGGAGTTATTTATTCTTCTCTTTTAGCATAAAGTCCGATAGTAGACCTTTTATGACCCTCATACATACTATGCAAAGCAGGTTCCGTGTTTTCCACCAGGAATCCTCCGATTTCTTCTCGTAGTTGGAGTTCATGAGACGAGCATCTAACCTTGCACCACTCTCTCTCTTTGCGATCCAGTCATCTGCACACAGATTTACTATTGCTCTGCTTCATATTGACGCTCTATCTATTGAATCTCATCCTCCCTTTTGTCAAGGGATAGTTGCGTTAATAAATCCTGCGGAGAGATCTTTGTAACTCATTCCTCCTGTGACAAGGGTAAGACCCAGAGCTGCATCTCATGCGTCCTCTCTGGGGCCGAATATAATTAGCATAACAGCAAAAGTGACTTTTTATTCAGGGTTATAGTGTAGCATATAATTGATGTGGCAAAAACTAAACCCTGCAAGTATAAACAGGCCAGTAATCCGGACACAGAAACCACTCTGTCAGGAGAAAAAAAGGGGAGGAGATTACGTGGGAACGGGCAAAGATTTTTACAGCTTCAGCAGCAGGAAGCACCTGTGCCACAAGTGACCTGCCGGATGTGTCTGTCGAATCTGCTCCCCCCAGGTGGCAGCCGAGCGTGTGTTTATGTGTGTGCATGTGTGCGTGAAAGCGCCATGTTGTTGACTGAGTCTGCACACCTGTCTGCATTTGCAGGACAGGGAGATCTGTTTGTGTGCACTCGTGTGACTGTGTGTGACTGTGTGTGTGTGTGTGTGTGTGACTGTGTGTGACTGTGTGTGTGTGTGTGTGACTGTGTGTGTGTGTGTGTGTCCAGAGGTCTTCAGACTGTGAGGGATAGACAGAGCTCATACACAGGTCAAGCCTGAAGGCAGCCAGGGGGATGTGTGCACTCAGCTGTGACCACCAACAGTTGTGCAGGCCTTTACTGTCTCCGTCCCTTCATCTCTTTCCTCAACATCGTCCCCTTTTTTTCAGAGCGAGCGAGGACACACGCGCTCTCACTCTATCAGCCATGACTGTCCGACAGCAGAAACATTTTCTGTTCTCGGCTCAACAGGCACACCTATACTTCCTACACTGCGTGCTTGCAGTAAATACTTAAATGAAAAGCATTACATGGGACACGCATTAAACATTAATTTGTCGCATGTAAATAAAATGTTGAATCAAAGCCGTATTAGATCTCTACAGCAGTCATAATTAGCGATGTGACATGCGTGAAGGACCCACATCTTTTGGCTCTCGGGTGTGAACGGAGAGGGATCGAGTCGTCCTTTCTGTGTCCACATTTCAGCGCCTGCCCTAATTCCACAGCGCCGAGAGACGGGCGGCAGCGCCCAAAGCCCTGTCAGACACACACAGACACACACACACACACAAGCAGACAACACAAACAGCTAACATCAACACAGTCCAACAATAATCTCATAATCATTCCAAATGAAATATGCACCAGCTAATAACAGGTTGTATTCTCTCCTTGCATTATGCAAGACGTTTCATGACACATTAAATGTCTAGAGGATGTGGCTCTATTACCTGAACAAGACCATTTCTGTTTGTCCTCCTGAGAATTATGATGGATTTATTTACATCCCAAAATCTATCACATATTTGCCTATTTAACTGCTGTGCTCTTATCCGAAGCACATTGTTTTTTAACCTTGCAAACTCTCACTTTTTTCACCGCTCAGGGCGGTGGAGGAGAGCACATTTTTGGACGGAATCCATTTTGGCTGTCAGCTAAAGGAGGAAATGTTCCTCACTCATCATTGTGAAGGCATTGTGAATGTAGGCATCCAAGATTCCAGCATTCATGATAGTAAGTGCTTATGATTGTGTTTGCAGGATTGTGTGTGCAATTAAATACACACTGCATTTAATTACGTGTCAGAAAGTGTTACATTATTAATTATAAGTTTCTAATGCATTGGATTGTGTCTTTTACTAACAAATACAACTTAGAACATGGTATTTTCAACACATCAATTTGTATAAAGATACATATTGATTTCTCCAGGCCAACTGGACCAACAGACAAAAAGGCCACCTGGCAAATATTCACACACGCGCATAGAAGTCAACTTTTAGTTGTGTGACAGGATCTCTGTCCCCCTGCACTTACACAGAGATATATATCTACCGAAACATCTTCTTTTTTTTTTCCCTGCCAGAAACATAAGGGGAGTTGATTTAAATGGATTCTTAAATGATACATAAAGCAGTAAATCTTCATGCATGGAGAGCTGCAGAAAGCACACCAGGGCTGCCAGGTGAAAAATAGAAGAGGAGGGGAGGGGGGGGGGTCGATGTTATTTATGGTGACGATGATGCTCCTTTTTTTCCAGTGCAGGGGACGATGGGGGAGCTCCAAGTCCACACAGCAGGTAATGAGGAGACGTCTGCAGGGAGAAGTTTCCATTCACCAGTTAATTGTGGAACGGTGACACACATTTGTGCGCATGCTAAAATACACACACAATAAGCCCGACACTTCAACTCACAGTCAGTGGAAACTTGCTTAATTATCAAGGAAACAAAAAAGGAATAATGTGTAAAGCAAATATTTGTTGCCGCGACAAATATCGTAACCATCCGAGGTGTCTGCTCTCCTCGTCTCGAATACATTTTTACTGCTCCCGACTTGAAAACCACCCTTCTAGTATTTCAGTGCACCGGCTATAAGTTGCCTCGCAATGAACACTCTGCACGCAGATCTACCAATACTTCACCGGCTCTATATGTAGAGCTGCAAAGCGAGGCAGATGGGTGTCAGAGATCATATTCATGCCCCACATCTTAAAAGCCGTATCAATATTCCATGTCCATCTAAGTGTCTGGCCATGAGAGATGATTGATGCTTTTCTGTGGCAGTGGTTAGAAACGGAGCCCAGGGAGACGCGGGGGCAGCATTGAGTGAGCGCGCCTGCCTGTATAACACAGAAGTCCATTTAGCCACAACACAAGCACAAGACGGATCGCTCGGCCCCGGCGTTAACCACTGCCTACGTATATTTGTGCGTGTCGTTGTTGATGGATTCATTTGGATCGTGCAGGTGGGGAATAGGCTAACGCCTGGGTGATTCTGTGGGAAACATTTGAAATGTGTAGCGTAATAATGTATTCATTTGGCCGGGCTTGCAGATATTACTGGTTCCTAATAGCACTTTAGATGATTGTTAATATTTAGCATTCTGGAGACGGCGCAGCCCACCAGATTAATTATTCACAAAAACCATGTGATCCATGTCAGGGTTCCCATTCAAAATGGAGAACCCGGGCTCTGGCTTTATAATTACAATCATTTGTTATTGATGTTTGCGGCACGTCAGCACACGCAGTATACAATATTAATGCATAGAGGAACAATTCAATCACGTCTACAGTGTTGAAGGTAGGATATTGCAAAAGTATACAGTCATTCACTTCTTATTATACTATAATATTAGACGGAATACTGTAAGTATTACTTAACTATCCCTCACTACAGATTTCTTTTACCAGTCAGACAGCGCCCACACGGCCAGCTTTCCAGTTGATGTAAGCTTGTTTTTAACATATTTGGCTGCATCTGTCTGGATGTACCTGAGGCCATCCTGTCTTGGTTAAAATAGAGGCAGCATGTCACTTGAAATTGTTTTGATAAATATTAAAGTACAGTAGAGCCCAAAGGGTTCAGAATGAGCCGATGCAACACATGGTAAAATGAGCGAGAGAGAGAGAGAGAGAGAGAGAGAGGTAATCACAAAGATGAACCTACAGTAGTCAACATGTATAAAGCGGCCTCAGTGAAGACACATGGCAGGTCATTTACAAGGCAGCATGAGAAATACTCTATTTATATGAACATGGGATCACACCTAATACATACATTTTACACAGGCATTGAATTTGTATTGCACTTAAAGAAAATCATCAATTAGTATTTCTTTATTTAGATCTGTATAATGCAAAACAGCTGGGTTACTTTTGGCTTCAGCAGTCAGACACTTTAAGTGCATTGTGTCCATGTGTATGGTGTCTACGTGTAAATATCAGAGCTTCGATTTCAGTTCATCGGCGTCCTAGAGTTTCAAATCCAGTCCTCCAACAACATACTTTTGACGTTGGGTTAATGTCTCTGTTGCTGCACCTTACCCTTCAGGTGTTGACCTGCCAGTCATGCCTCCTCCAAAGACTTTCTCACTGGCAGCCCACGCCAACAGCCCTGCTCTGCTCATCTCCAGTCACCTGTCTGATGTCCTCTAGAGCACTTAATCAGCTTCTCCAATACCCAGAAATACCTTTACGATTTCAGTGCTGTGCACCCCGACTTTGCCGTTACATAGGATGTCCACCCACGGGCCGCCTCTTCGGATTGAGTCCCGCGGCGTGGCATCTGCAACACTCATTACAGGCATTGTGTCTCCTGTCTCACAGGTTAGATCGCGTAGCCGTGATCATCTATTCCTTTCAGTTTTCAATCTCCTCCATCTTTCCCTTTTCACTCCCACTGTGTCAATTCTGGAATGTTCCATATCCTGCGCTGCTCTACGTGCCCTCTATTTGCCCTCAGTGACTTTCCCTCCTCTAGAGATCACCTGACTCAGGCACCTGTCTACCCAGCTGCTCCTCATCAGCCCCAGCCCCTGTTTCCTGCTTGTATGCCTCACTTCAACATCCAACTGCCTTCCTGCCTCACCCTCTTCTTTTTTTAAATTAAATCTTTGGATTAAATAAATTGCCTTTCGCCTCGTATCTCCTTTGCATCTGCATTTAGGTACCGGTACCTGTTGTCACTAGAACTGGGACATGGCTCTGCTTTATAGACCTGCTGTGTTTTCCAGACAGTATACCAGAGTTTGGCAGCAAACAATCCTCTTTTTTTTTTAATGAAAATGAAATATGAAGCATAATATATTGTGCATAGTGGCTAGTCTGTCATAGGTTTTCTGTGTAGATGTGCATGTTGTGTTCTTTTGGTATGATGAACAATTACCATTGTTCAGGGACTGCAGTATGAGCCATATGCATCAATACTTAAAGCCGGACTGGAACCAATCTCACCCACATATACCTGCTACCACACAAACTCACTGCACACACAACTTGCAAGGACATAGGAAATAAGTGAGGAGACGATTCCCCGTGTGCGTGTGTGTGTGTGTGTGTGTGTGTGTATCGATGGGTCGGGTAAAGGCAATGAGTTGGAGGACAAGACACAAAAACAAGAAAGAAAGCTATGCTTCTATTACTAAGCCGAGAGCACTCGTCTCGGCATATCAACTCATTCTTTTCACTTAGATGTCCGTCCACTGTTCACTGCAGCCTAATTTAAATGTGTGCCCTCAATACAAAGAGAGGCTGATAAAGCTCCAGCTAGATGGCCTGTTGATGCAGAGTTGCTCCTCCAGTTTCCTCTCCTCGGTGCAACTTGTTTTGCTGGATAGTGTGCAAATAACAAGTGGCAACCAGCTTTAACATGGCAGATTTATGTAACCGCATCCCATTCAGCACATGTTCTCTGTTTATCTTTTAGTACACCTAATACTGTTGCAATTAAGAATGGATTTTTTTAAACAACAAACATGCACACACTCACACACACACAGACACGCATAAGCCAATGGACACAAGCAGGAGATCTTTGTTGTGGTTATGAGCACTGAAAGAAAAAGAAAAAAACATCCTATTGGATCAACAGAAAACAGACAACGTTCAGGGCTGTAAAGTCTTGGATCTGTGTGTATCAAAGGAGCAAACTCTGACTCTAATTAGAGGACTTTAAACCAAGTAGCCCTTTGAGTAGAGGCGTTTTAGATGTTACACAGGAAGAAGAAGCAGCCCGCTCATATTGGGGGTGTGCTGCGGCGACCCATCATGCCCTGCATGTATGAGATGTGTTTTAGTGTAATATACCTCAGAGCACGAGGTGGTGTTTTGGTACAGGCCTACGATGGCCACAACCAGACGGATAACATTGAGATAACGTGTGTTTTAACTTTGTGATCAAACTTATTTGAAGTGACAGACTCTGATGATAACGTTGTGTATGGTTCAAGAATTTAGATCAACTCGTTGGAGCCAGTAGGAGAAAGAGTATCTGACCTATATTCACTACAACAAGTACATGTCCCCCAAGGGGAAAAATAATCATTCATATTTTGAAGTTTATTACAGGTTAGTTTAGCTCTAGAAAAAAACATTATTTTACAATTGGTAGTCATCAAGCTGTTACCTTGTTGGGGATGCATCCCCTCTATGCGTCACTGAGAAAGCCCAAGTGTAGCTTCCTCCAGATCAATTGATCTTGGTAGGTGGAAACTATTTGTGGAAGCGCTGCTTCCCACAGTCATTGGTTTTAGCTACAGAGCTCTAATTAACATAGCACAATATTGAGTGCTACTATAGCCATGATGAATAGCACTAGCTTTATCTCTCACACTCCTTTTCCCTAATTGAATCAACAGAGACATTGACATTTTTGTGTTCTTGGAGAACAGGACCTTTCGATTTCTGTCTTGGTCGGATGGGGAGAAAAGCCTGAGGGAGTGAGGTGGTCGGACGACCTTGGGGTGTGGTACAATGACATGACATTGGTTCAGAAAACAGGGAGGCGCAGACTGAGGAAAAACTCAGTTCTTATAGGATAACTCTATAATGATTGTTTTATTATGTTTGACCATCATTCCAGTGGAATGAAATCAAAACTTTGTGGGTTTGTCTTATTTTGAGCCTCTTTAAGCAATTTATCCTGAAATTACCTAGTAAAAATAATTCCAGCCGAAACTAGCAAATACTTTCAGAAATTACATGTCCTGTGTGATTGATTTGAAAGCAATGGAATTAGTCATTTCACCTACGTCACAGTGAACGCAGTGAACGCCGTTTTCTTCTATCAGCAACACCATTTTTACCCATTTTGCACAAAGATTTAGGTTGGATATTTAAAGCCAAAACATTTTAAATATTTAATTAGAAGAAATTTATTGAAATCAGCCACTAATTTATTATCTTAGTGCGGTTTAACATTTAAATGAAAAAGACCGGGTGCCTCAGGTCCTTTTTAAATGAATGAAACATCTGCTGAAACTGAACGCCGCTCCAGTCTTTTCCACAGTGCCGTCGTGGTTTCCACGACGTCTAGCTGAGACAATGATGGGCTACTTTGCAGTATTTGTCTCGACGGAATAATTATTGATGTGAATTCACCAGGGCCATTCCACAGCGTGACAAAAGGCCATGATCTTATTTCCAATGCATCGGCTATCTGACCAAGTTGCCATAAAATCGCAAATTTTATGGCAATATTTGTGAGCACTTCCACCACCAATACGATGTCACGGCAAGGTCAATGAACTCTAATGGTCTGAGCGGAGATGCTGAGTGCCAAATGATGCAGTTATGTCATGATAACAACATTACAGACTCTCTCCTCACTTGAGATCTGGATGTGTCGGAAGGATCGGCTTAAAATTGCGAATAAAGATCACTAACCTGTCCACCTGTGCAACAGCCCATTGATCACAAAAGAAAGAACAACCAATCTTTCTTCAGCTTTAAATATCGTTCACATCTTCACCTCTTTTAGACTACAGTCTTTTTAAAGGGGCCCCTCGCTTCCTGCTGAGATGACTGGATTTCTTTACATCCTCTTTAAAACCACAATAGGATTCAAATGTCCGCGAAGGAGGAGCTGTTTGCATACTCAACCATATGGGGAATTTCAATCCCACATTTCTGTCAGATCCAACCTACAATTAGTGGAGTATTTGGTTGCGTGAAGTGGGAAGAGGAGCAACCGTTCAACAACAAGCATGGGCATCCATTGATGCAGAGGCACAGAATACCTCAAAGGCAGCCCGTGCTAAAATTACGGAGGTTTATATATATAAAAGGACCGATGCCACAGCAACCTGCTTTTCTCATACGAGTGCTTTAAAGATCTGGAAACCCCATTTACAGCACCACAACTATGCACAGGAAATGGTTGTTTAACATGGCAGAAACTGTGGCATCAACAAGAAGTTAAGTACCAACCTCCACAAAGATCCATCTGCATAAAAGAAGATCTTCAGAGCAGCAAAAAAAAAACATTATACGTAATAATAGTAATGTCTAGCTAAAGCAAACTGCCTCTGTGTGTTATGTAATTCCAGTTTCTCTGAGCTTCGTGTGTGTAGCCACTCCGTCCCTGCGTTCATATTAGTGCATGTGAGTTCTGTGTGTCCAGCCAATCCCTGCGTCGTCACGGAGGCCAAGGTCCTTTAAACTCGACAAAGTAGCTAGTTATTTTAACACAAACCGTGATTTTCCAAGTCGTCCCTCAACTCAACTTCACCAAACTGTTAACCGCGAGAAAACAATTCAATGTTATGTTCTTGCACAATAGCAAAAACACATCATACCATAATTGCTACAATGAGCAGAATACAATAGGGACATGATTGATTTCTTTATTTTCGTGTCATGCACATAATGTGCTCAACCCTAATGGGTTTCTAAGACACCAAAGATGTTTCTCCGGAGGTTAAACATTTCGTTATATTGCATTGTTATATTTTTTTCACTGCTCGGTCTTGAACAAACAAACAACAACAACGAATTGCCTTCACAAGAAAGGTTTCCTTCCTGAAGCTCACCTCAAGTTTTTCTTTGTCATCCAGACAAAAGGAATGGACACATGGAGGTCATCTTACTAAAGACTACATCCCTTATGTCCTCGTAGGGAGGACAGTAAAACAAAAAGTGCCCCTCATTCTCAACTTCACCGAGCTCACACAACATTAAACATGTTCGTCTGGGCTCAATATGGTCTGCATCACTCTGTGTGAGCTACATTTCATCATCCGCCTGCCCGGTAGCATGGTGCACATAGCATGGTATAACACACCTGCTTAGTTGACATGTCGTTTGTTCAAACTGTGTTGGTTTCAGATGGCATCATTCCGGTTGGCTGAGTTTAACGCTGGAAAGGAGCTAACTAGCATAAACAACGCCAGCAGCACGATTCATAAACACAGGCCAAAAATAAAATGTATTGAATCGTTGCAAATACCTTGCTGATTGTAACCGCATCAGAGGGAGAACACAACTAAAAAGATTAAGGAAGAGCATAGGGTTAGATATAAAGTTACCTGCCTCTTGAAGGGAACACACATGATACAGAAGCTAATAATGTATGTACACGCACACACACACACACACACACACACACACAAAGAACAAAATATCATGGGTAGTCAACTGATATAATAAAAAACAAACAAATTCATAAATTATTCCCAAACCTTTATCTGCATCATTAACCTGACATATTACATTGTACTGGACAATCAATACAGTGTTCAGGCAAGTAGAATTTTTTGGTTAATTAGCCTGATGGAATACGGCGTAGACGCCTTATGTTTCACCCAGTTTCTGCCTCTGATCTCTTCACTCATGTGCCTCTAAGAAAAGAGGCCAAATCAAACAGCCCTCCACAGAAGCCACAAAACATTCAGTTTGTTTTTTCCGTCGGAGAAAAGTAATAGACAGACGCGTTGTGCAGCCACACGCGCATATGTACATGCATATACATTACATATGCATTGCGTAAACACACGCGCACGCGCACACACACATATACATATACACACCCACAGATGGCCTCGTGGAGACTCTTATTGATTGGGCTGCAGGACAGCGGGAGGACACAGCAATGGAACATACGTGCCAAAACAATTTCCTAGACAGCTGGCCTTAAACAGCCAGTCGACCGTCTTAACCAATTAGGATAAGGTGTGGCTATTGGATCTGTTTCAAACATGACATTTTTGTAAAAAAAAAAAAAAAATGCCACAGCGCTGTTGATGGAGCATCTCGCAGGATGGCTCCAGTCGGGGAGCTCAGGCTGGAAATCTCACTTCAGCTCCAGGGTGGGTGTTTGGCAGCAGCCAGGCTGGCAGTATGTAATCTATCATAGCCAGACATTAGTTAGTGCCTGGCTAGAGGGAGGGGCAGTGGAAAGGGACATGCAAGTGCTGGAGCAGAGATGTGGCCTTGGCCTCTCTGATGATGTGCAGTGGAGGGATCAAAGCTCTGCAGTGCGCACGCACGCAAGCAAAAATAAAGCATCTACATTGTTGCCTCATGAAGGATGAGGAGCTGAGGCCGTGCCCGTAAAAGCAAAGGGATGTCGGGGTCCGTGTTTAAGACGGGTTGCCACGCCTACACTGTTTGTTTGGCGAATTACTCTTCCCTTAATTCTTCTCAAGTGGCACAGCGAGATCTCATAGTCATCCGCAATAATAACATCATTGGCCATTAAACACGAGCTGTGATTAGGTCTTGGAGCCATTTGGGAGATTTCTAAACGAGTCATCAGACTTTCCTCCATCTCACAGGACACGCTTGGCTCTGCCGCACTCACTCCTGCCCGGCAATAGATTTCCTGCATCCATATACAAACTGCAGAGAGAAGCCATTACAGAGAAGCAAAGTGTAAGTGTAGGGACACACTTAGAAGGAAAGTGCAGCCTTTAAAGGTTATATTTAGTCTCCATGGTCTGGTACCTTCCTTTATGTTCCCCTGACTCAATCATAAACACACTTCAGGGTCCCACAACAGTTGGAGGAATTGAAACGTGGACGATTATCGTTCAATTTGCTCAAATGGCCGGAAATAAGTGAGCGAACCATAGAATTGAGCAAATGAGTTTTGCTTTTCCTCCGAAGTGAATTCTAATTAATCCGGTGGTAAAAGTTTGCGGCTTGTTGGCTGAAACTTAATTGTGGCACTTCAGATGACTTGACTTGTGTCATCTAAACTGAGCACAAATGACACTTCCCTGTAGTGCTGTAAATAGGCCCACGAGTTAACCGATTCCAGCATTATTTTGTGAAGGTTTTCCACCAACGACGAATAGTCTCTGAAATCAGCGAGTAACATTTTGGTCGGCTCTGAGCTTTGAGATTCTGACGCCAAGGACGCAATTTAATTAAGCGAGGCTTCAAACACAATCAAAACAAACAGAGAGGCTACAAACAAACAACAAGTCCAATTACAGCAGTGTTAATATGCAGGGCAAAGCATTAGACTACCACGAGAGTCGGAAGGATGGAGGAGGAGGAGGAGGAGGAGGAGGAGGAGGAGGAGGAGGAGGAGGCGGGCTGCTTTGATCCATGCTGGGAGATCCAACATCGACGTTGTTGCTTCGTTCAACATGGTATTCATATTAGCCAGAGAAGATATAGCCTGGTAATCAAAGGTCCATCTTTCCGCGCTACAATCCAAGAAATCCTTTACACATAATAGTCAAAAAATATCAGAGAGCAATTGCATCCGAACCCTGGGGCTGTTACATATTTGCAGAGGGAGGAAAAATCAATCCAGATTGAGCTTTACATTCTGCTACTGTGTGACAATCAGAAGCAGGGTAGTTTGCCTGAATCTCCTTTAACACCATGTACTCGACTCTTATTGATCCGGCTACACCTGCCCTTGTACTGGTAATGGCTTCATGGAATTGCCTATGAGATTATTTAACTTAAAAAAAATTTAAAAAAGGGATCCCCTGATATTGTCCATAACAGGCCAGGGGGCATTGATTCTTCTGATTGGATGGCAGGGTGGGAATCTGGTAATCTATGTTCTTTCCTGTGTGCGATATTTAGTACGGACAGGCAAGCGCACACACACACGGATGCATACACAAGTTGGATACAAGTATTCCCTAGGAGGGAGCAGATGTGATGTGATATTAGAGAGCAGTGTTTTCTTATAAATGAAACAACAGCAGTCATGTTGCGGGCCGATATTGGGTTATCCTAATGCCGGAGGCCATGTCAAACTGTGCCATTACTCCACAGCACTGGAAATGAGCAGCGCATAGTGTATGAAAACTGCCCCGAGCCACGTCTACCCAAATATTGACCCACACATCAATTTCATGTGTGACACTCCATACATGGGCACGAGAGTGTCTGTCTCTTTAAATACTCGTACTTTCGCATTCACGTTTGCTCTTCTTGAATATGTAGGCCAAGTGTGGCATTTTGAATTTCAGATAAACCGAGGTTAATAAATACATATTTTTTTTGAGGCAAAACTAATTTAAATCATGAGAGTTCGCTGTGTGTTTCAGTGTGCGTGTGTGCGTGAGTGCTATGCTTGGCCTCATTAAGAGCGAGTTGATGGGTTGGCAAGGTTAATAGAGATTCATAATCTAAGCATATCAACCCCCATGCTTTTTATAGGCCGGTTTTACACTGGTGTGTATGCGTGCCTCTAGTCTCCATGTGTATGTGCTCAAAGACGTGATTTTTATGTGCGCTTGTCTCTCATAATTGTGCGGCTCTGCATGTGCTCCGTAATCTGGTTTACAGGAAACAAGCCACAGCCAAACACACGGTCAATCTTCCCTCCCAGTCCTGTCATTAGCCCGGGGGCCTAATCCTTAGTTATAAGTCAGATGATGGGCCCTGCCAGTAGGGGCCCGCTAATAGGTCATATAAATAACAGTGTGAAGCTGAGGCGGGGTCGAGGCCCAGCAAAGTTGGCCATTTTTGCCTTTCGCAGGCAGAAAGCTCTCCATGTTGCTTGATTACCAATAAGGGCCGATGAAAAGGCCAGTTACACACACACACACACACACACACACACACACACACACACACACATATACACACACACACACACACACACAACCACAGTGTGTAATCTAAAACTGGTCATCCTTTGAATACCGAGCGTGCTGAAATACCAGAGGAGTGCAGCTGAGCCGTGGGGGTGATTCTATGTTGGCGTGTGTTGAATGCGGATCACTTTATTCGAGCAGGATCATTTACTTATCTCACACATCAAAACATTTGACCAAATTAAGGATGAACTGAAATCATTCAAAAAGCTAAATTAAACCTTCCTCTCCTAATGATTTCTGATAGTTTTCCACCCGGCTTCAGCTAATCCATTTTACGCATCATGACATTGAGTCACCTTGAAGTGACGTTCAGGCTTTTGTATTATGTATGCGTGTCACATAGTGGACAAGGGCTGTGTGTGTTAGGAACGAGATTAACAGCCCCGGTCTGATATGGGATTATCACAGCTCTCTAGCGGTGAAGGGACGCCCCTGGATTAGATCTCACACCAGAGATTAATCCAGGACAATCTGCTATGACTTGATTTTGTACAACAGGATTATTTCTTCGACAAATGTTTCCACTATTAAAGACCTAAAACTACATTTTTGAAGATTAGCCCAGCGGACCATGTGTATCCGTCTAGTCTATTGGGATTCACGCGATTGTTGTACGTGCTTATGGCAACAGAATCACATTCCCACTCAGGGTTGCTTCTCTTTCCATTATGTATTGTGTGTTGGTGTCATTAGTCACGTGACTCACGTGAGTCGTTAGTTATTATTTGGTCCATTGGTGTTAGAATGTGTTGGATGTGTAGCATGTGGCCACTTGCTATAAACAAGAAGGGGTCAGCATTTCATCTCCATACAATCTAAATATAGAGTCATAAACACATCAGTTAGAATTTACAAAATGGAAAAGCCAGCTATTAACTGACTAACAGCAGGGACAGAGCACGCAAAAGTCAACCAATCTGCTGATTATCATCTTCATCTGCCACTAACCCGGGAGCTGTACTGTCCCTGAACCTTTTGAGAATTTGTTTATTGGACTGAATCCAAAGTGGCAGAAACCAGAAAACGAGCAGAAACACCTTCATTTCGTCCTTCCCGCGGCCAGAAGACCACCCTGCCGGGAGGACGGGAGGCAGGCTTCCAGTCAGCAGCCACAGCGACTCGAGTTCAGCCAGCACAGACCCCGGTGCCAGGAGTGAAAGGGGGGCTGGTCTATTCTGTGCAGCGGCAGCGGCACCAGGGTCTGGTCTGAATTTGAGCCGAGTGCAAACTGGGTTCTTTGATTCGGAGCTCCCGGCGAAACGGAGGACGAGGCGACGGTGTCCCTCGTTTACTCGTTTACGGCACTTTTATTTATCCCAACAAATCAGTTTTATTGGCCATGCATGTGTGCATGTACATGGAATTTGACTCCGGTCACACGTACGCTCTCATCATAAAATACATGTGATATACAAATAATAAGATAAATATAAAAAGACAACAGGTATGTACAATATAAAAACAACAATGAAACAAACTAAACATACGCTGTCCATAGATGTACCACTGACGAGCACTCTGAGCAAATTATAACATTTTGGGAAGGGACATTTATTCTTTATTCTTTATTGGACTTGATTTGCCGTGTTCAAAAGTAAAAAAAAAAAAAGAAGTAAGAAATGAACCTCTGATTTCATGAAGATAATTGAAAGTGATTTCTCAAAAATGTTAATAATAAAGATAAGAGTATAGAATATAAGTGAGGCTTCTTTAATTCTCAAAATCAGCCCCCCTTGTGCATTATCGTGGCAGGCGTGTCCGGGTCCATCAGTGTAACGCACATTAAAGAAAGGCAGCGCACTCAGTCATGTCGCCACTGTGCCTATCACCTGATCACTAATGTGTACATAGAAGACACAAGTGATAGGTTCAAGTGCAAGTCGGAGATGATAAGACAAGCTATTAAACCCGACATGCTTCGCAATCGTCCCCATTACACATTCATGCAGCTGCCGATGCTTAGTGGGGCTGAAACGTGCCTCAACTGCACTGTGCGTGTTGGCTCATGCACCGCTTATTGTTATTCATGGACAATTTATTTTAAAGTTGTGTGGCTTTTCTTTTCTTTTTTTTTTAATGTTCATGTCATTTCAGATACCAAGTTTTATGATACCTATTGCTGTTGCCAATTTAGTGATGCCTTTAATAATAATAAATCAAGCTCATGTAATTGCAGGTTATACACTTTTCCAAACTTGGGAGGTTTTCCGTGTTCACACTAATTGAATGCAGACTTTGTGATGTAGCCCTTATAATATGATTTCAGCTATATGCGTTTTTTCCCATTAGCTAATACTACATCAAAACACAAAGTGGCCTGAACACAGTTCAGTTACAAGGTCTGTTTGATAAAATTGTAAAGTCGTAAAACCCCCTCTCTGGAAATGGACCACCTGTGTAAACTCTGACAATCGACTAGACGTTAAAGGGGATGTCGAACACTTTTCTTTGTTGTTTTCACATCTGGTATCATGGAGCAACAGGGTCCTGTAGTATGTGTTTTGTAGTATGTCAGCCTAGCTTTGTTCTGAATCACATTGTATTGATTCCTGGTGTCTGTATTTAAGCATTTAGACTTTCAAAAAGGAGTAAGAACCCTTCTCCATTAACACGTTTCTCTCCCTCGCCCTGGTGGTGTCTGACTCCTTTCCTGTTTCATCACTTGCTTCTCTATATTGCACGGATCACGCACATTGAAATGGGAGCTCGCACTGATACTCAGCAATGTGGGCATTTATATTTCCAAACAAATCCATTGAACAGGATTATATCAAATGGACAGCGAGGACTGAACAGAACTGCCCTCCCTTCATTCGGAGGAAGCTTATGTTATGCTTCATCGCACAATAAACTATAAACTATTGTACTTTCTCCTTCACCGCTCCCATTGTGTCCTTGACGGCTCCGCCACTGGTGGACGACAATTTTTTTTTCGGAAACAAAATTGTTGTGACTTGAGTAAGCGAAACAATTATCGCCCCCTGGGAACTCTCCCCCACATACATCGACACACCTATACAGACACAAGCAAAAAGTCCCATTTTCATTGTACCTGAAGGATAGTCACACAAGTCGGCAAATCTCACGGTCTCACAGTGGAAAGAAACGCAGCAAAACATTTAAAGATGCATTTGAATGTGGACACCAACACGAAAAAAGATTTAATTGCCAGGTGCGCCCATTACTTATGGAAGAAGAAAAAAAAAGATGGAGCTGTATGGGAGAGGGTGTTGGATGTAGCAACATGCTGGAGAACATTGGAAGCTGTGGGGGCCTCTTAATACTGCAGGGGTGAGAGAAAGAACACCCCGTAATGAGGGAGTAAACCGACACCTGCAGCCGACTCTCGAGATGTCACTCAGTAATTAGTGCATGGTGCTTCAAAATGTTCCAGAAGAAATCCTCTACAAGTGGCGCAGGAACTGGGAAACTTCAGGCTTTACTTCTCCCGAGTTTCGCTCATCAGTTAGTGGATTAAATCCGGCAATAACAACTTCATTCATGGCAGAGGAAATGATAAGCGCCAAATTAGCACAACATTAATGGAGGTCATTATTATAGCTGCTGAATTTTCACAAGTGTCCGCAGCTCAGCTCTCTTGCTTATGAGAAGGTATTTACAGTATAATGCTAACTGACATATAGAGGTCTCCAGAGCAGTAGTTACACAGACAGAGGAGGATTAACTGGCTGCCTCAACTCTCTCGCTCTCTCTCTCTCTCGCTCTCTCTCTCACACGCAAATATCCTTCTCTCTTTCATTAAGTGAATAAACCATCCCTTCACTCACTGGTGTGGAGAGAAGAAGGGAGCGACTCGGTTTTTTCGAGGGCAGTCTGACATGACAATGAAGAGGCAGAAACTTGTTTCAGGAAGATTCAAACTTAAATTTTTCATAACGGTGGGATTAGGTTAATCCTAAACACGGAGAGAGAGGATCCGACGAACGCTTTATGTGACTCAACAGGAATTAGGGCGTTAAACATTTCAAATGGTTACTGAGGCTCAGAGGGAAGAAACTGAGATACAAGAAACCTACACTTGCATTAATAGAAGTACACACACACACACACACAGTATATGCATCTAATTACAAAACTATATTTTCTGCTGTTTGGACAGGGGGTTCGTCTTTGTAACTAAGACAGGAGTGATGGATATCTGTTGTAACATAGAGAGGTATGCTTTCATAGAAGAGACAAAGAAATGCCTCCAATGTGCAAATACATGAACTACACGTCCACTTTTTGCTTTTGAACTAAGCTCAAAACAGCTGTGATTGAACACAGATGTTGAACCCTGTGCTATCTGAAGATAGAACATTACAAGTGTTTCTGTCGTCCACTCCATAGTCTTCCACTATGATGAGCAGCTTTTCTCTGTTAGCAGTTTGATACAAGTGTACGTGTCTGTCCATCTGAAGTCGATGACTCATGTACATCTTTGAATGTTTCACTGCGGAAATTATCTCCAGAAGCAGGCGCAAAAAAAAAAATAGGAAGAATTATCTAATATAATCACAGCCTTGGCACAATAAGGTGCTAATTAGAACGCCACAGGAAGACAAACATGAGTGTGTGTGTGTGTGTGTGCATTCAAACACACGTAACACATAAGCTCCCGTGTGACGGTAACTGCACGATAACTCATCAATTTCTGCCTACACTGAAGTAAATAATTAAAAAAACACTGAAATAATGTCACATTAAATCTTCAATGATATTGGTTTATTCTGGGAGTGATATTGTAAAGAAGGCCGTCGTTCTGTGATGTTCGATTTCCTCGGCCTACATCTATAGTATCTATGACTCCACGCGTCAGCCGGCAGTTTCGGTGAGTTCTACCACTGATTGCAATCTGATTTACCGCGGCTACAATCAGTCTCTTCTTCTTCTTCTTCTTCTTCGATGGTTTGGATTTCCGTTTAATTGGCTCAGAATGAAGAACGCAGGGCTCGCTCTTTGATTCTGCATGACATGTAATTGACGTTATTAGACATCTGTTTACTTCGCTGCAGGTGCATCTAATAATCATCGCCGCACCACCTACGTTTGAGTTATTCGCAGCAAGAAAAAAAAGCAAAGAAAAAAAGAACACAGAGAAAACGGCCGCGGGATTGCACGCGGGGACGACATCTTCTTCAGACGTCGCTTAATCACGCGGGTTTATCTCGTCGATCTGTGTGCCGTTTAAAAAAAAAAATAGATAGATAGAGTCAGGCAGGATGTAGCAATCCAATGGCGAACCACGGTTGCCGGTGAGAAACGTTGATAAGCTGATGTTCATCTACTGGATATGGAGCTGACTGCCTGTGAGGGGGTTGACTTCCTTCTCTGTGTGAGATGAGCATTTCTGAAATTGAAGCTAAGGAACTTCAGCAGCCCACAGTCAGGCGAACAATTCATCCTCATTTAGTTAATGAACATTCTCCTCCACCCCCCCCCCCCCCCCCCCCCCCCCCCTCCTCTCCCCCCCCCCTCACTTTTTCGATCTCTTTTCTTCTTTGCTCTCCATCTCCCTCCTCGACTAATTCACTGTCTCTCCATTCCCCCGCTGTCTTTGTCTGTTCCTCTCTCGCTCGCGTCTTCCTCTCTCCTCGTCTTCCTCCCCATCCCCTCGCCACCACCCCCCGCACTCCACCCAGCCTACTCGTAATGCTAATTACAGTAACATGAAATCATTAGGATAGCCATCACAATCTCTGCCATGGTAATTCCATAATCATTACCGTCTCAGCCTCCGGCCCTCGCAGCTACACGGGGCTCATCGTGAGAGCCGGACTACCTGACTCCACACTGCAGCAATTAGTAAAGCCTTATTGCGTAGGATCTATAACGCGGTAAACAATGGAACTAATGTGTCTGTGTGCGTCCACATTACACTTGTGTCTCTATTGCTGGGCGTTATTCTCAGGGTGGAAACCATCTTAACAGATAATTAAAATAATATGCATATAAAAAATAACCTTGTGATCTCAGGTCTAAATATTATTTTGAACAAAAGCCAGGTGCATCGAGGCCAAAATACACTGTGATGTCACTTGAATATTTGGCTTTTTTGTTGTTGTGAATGTTTTTTCCATAACTGCGTGTGTCATTTCATTTCAGGGCTGATGGGTATAAACTAGAAATCCCGATAAAAGGCCCCTGGCCATTTATTGGCAATGACACGGCTTCAGAAAGTATACGTCGATCTGCACAGATTAGTCGTGGCACTCTCTGGATTCATTTGTTTTTGTTTTTAAAAAAACGGGGAGCTTTTTTTCAATTCTTCAAAAAATAAAAAATAAAGTAGGAGCCGGCGAAGAGATTACGCTGCGAATTCTGTTTTGTGTGGGTTTCTTTGGATTTCATGATACGTAATTGCCTAATTAATACGTGCAAAGTCTTGATTACTTGATTAGTGTTGATGAGCTGATTGCTAGGATGAGACACTGGGAACAAAGGATGAATACACTTAGCGAATAACACTGTCTCTGACACAGAACAGCCTAATGTTCTGTTGGAGATGCTGCCGTGGAGATGACCCCTCTCTCCGCATGTGTCCAGGCCGGCCATGATGCTGCATACATTACCCTTGAGTCGAGGCAGCCAGAACACTGGAATTTAAAAGAGGCTCCCATCCGACCGACAACTACTTGTATTCTCTCTATGAAATGTCTTACAATTCCAATTTACGTTTCATGAGGTGTCAAAGCCAAACCCAACACGAGGAATAATACTGTCAGCGGGGACACAAAGGTCACCTGTTGTGTGCACATTGTGCACCCACTCTGTCAGCGACACGCTCGCACACGAAGATAAAGACAATCACGTGGGAGGATGGTCGCGTGATCATGATTGGCGGCGCGGCGTGAGGTGTTGACAGGTATGATGGAGCTGGCTATTACGCATTAAAGCAGCGAGTCTGAGCTAACGCCACCTGACACGCTGCTGGCTCGCCATCATTTTTGACCATATGCTGACCCGTTATGGCTCAAGTTACTGCATGCTTGTCACATCACGTTTGTGCTGCTGATGCGAGGTCTGACATTGCGCTTCTCCTTCAGTCTCTCAGGTAATAATTGGTCTTGAGCTGTAATCCTCGTGTAAACCCGGGCTCCGTTCCCCGACAAGAGATTATAATGACAATGTTGCCATGAATTCATGCTTTGCTCACTCTGTCCGCCTCTCTTCTTTTTTGTTTTCCTTCACTCATCTGCCCCTGTCTGTCCTCTACTCTGCATTTTCTGTCAACCATCCCGAACTCGCTCCTTCCACAAGGAGCCGCACACACGCACACGCACACACACACACACACACACACACACACACACACACACACTCTTCCTCGCCATGGATCATTTATGACCCAAAAAAAATCTTGTTGACCATCCGGGCGTGTGCGCACTCCTCGGCCCGAGTGCTTTACATCAGGTAGGAGAGGATTAAAGGATGAGGGAAATAATGAAATGTGTTTTTTGACCTCCACAGGACAGAGAAGGGGACGGCAGACGTCACAGACTTGATTCCGATGTGGTTTATATTAAGCTAACTATGACAAGGGGAGCTGCTGATCCCTCTGTTATTATCACGAGGAGCTCTGAGCTTGTAGGCGCAGTGACAGGCCACTCGGCTAAGCACAGCATTTCCATTAGCTTGATGAGATATGACACTTCAACCATCTGAGAGATTTGCTACAACAAATCAAAAGGATAGTAACAGTGAATGTAACATCTACATAATATATTTCATAATTCTGTACACTATAAATAATATTATGTTTCTGTCTATGTGAATGACAAGTATAACAATATTAGAAAATGTGAAATGAGAAGTATGAGTGACATTAATTATAGCTACACATTTTGTGAGAAAGAAGTAGAGTCATTACAGTAATTATATTTTTAATATAATTTCTCTGATATGTTGGAAAGATTTCGGTGAATATTCCCGAGGGACAAAGTATACAGCTTAGTGACATTGTTCATTTAGTTGATTGTAATCTTACAGGTAACAAAAGATATCATTTGATCGCTGTGCTAATTCCACATGCCCAATTTCTTTTTTTCAAACTCTTCATTTTTTTATGATTTCTCTCCATACTAGGATTCATTGAAAGCAGTTACCAGTAAAAATCCTTGAGCATATGGAAATCATCTGGCCAATCTATTTTTGTTATCTTATTCTGCTATTTAACTCCCCTCATTGAAGTATGAAGGAAAATATTGATTACATTGTTCTATTTCGAGAGTCAAATATTTGCACAGGAAGTTCTCCAAGCGAGGAAGACTGATCAATAGTTAATAACTAGTGGTATAGAGAATTGTATAAAGCGCAGCAGGCCAATGCACTGAAAGACCTGACAGGGATGTCTGGAAACCATGACCAGACCTAGCAGTCATCCAGTGGGGATGGAGATACAATGTGGCGGGGACGGTGATAAGACCCGACTTGACCTCTCGCTTTAATCCGGCACATTGGGACTCTATGCGTGAGAATAATTTAAACCAAATGCTTCCTCCTCGTCTTGGACCATCAAACACACTTGTGGTGAGGTATGCTCTGTCACTGATGCTGTGCCAGTGTTTCACTCAAAGACACACACAGCCGAGGGCAGCACGAGAGCGGGAAGGCAGGCGCTACGCAAAGGGAAGGGAGTGGTTCTGGCACAAGCATCAGGATATTAAGGCTTTCAAGTCCTCCCTCCACAGCTGAAGGGGAAGGGACCAACACAGAGAAACCCCCGACCACATTCACCCCGGAAAGGGAGGAAGAAATGCTGAAGGCTCCTTACATCGCCATAAATGTGACAAAGCCCAAAGACAGAGGCAGGTTAAACGAAAAGGCAATTTTCAACCGACAATTGTTTTCAGTAAATGACGGTCAGGCTTTCCCTTTTGCACACACACACACACACACGGAGGGATCTATAACATGCCAAAGAGAGATCCACCATTATTGGATGAAAGCATCAGAGGGGAGCGCTCCTTTCTTTCCTCTCCTCCTCTTGCCTTTAATTCCAGGGGGGGGGGGGGGCCTTGGTGCCTATTGACCTGTCTGGTTTACATATTCATAAGGAGATGGAGAAGATGGATATGGCCTGATGCTCAATTCACTCTAAAGTGATTCCCCCTCCATCTCGCTCTCTCTCTCTCTCTCTCTCTCTCTCTCTCTCTCTCTCTCTCTCTCTCTCTCTCTCTCTCTCTCTCCGTCTCTCCGTCTGTCCCCCCCCCCCCTCCTGGGTGCACACACAGGCCTCCCCAGCAGGAGGGTGAGGGTGAGAGGCAGCAGGGCTCCTGCTGACTTTTGCCAGTCATTGCATGTCAGCATTCTGCACCAGCAGGCAGAGACACAATGATTGTCATATGAGCGATGATGCCTCTGTGCCACTCACACATGGTAACTCTGTTATATAAGGTAATTGCTTTATTGTTTGCTTCTGTTATAGAGCAGGTTGTGTTACTTGTGAGAACCAGTGTCCCGCTGATGCCTTATTCGATGCAGTCATTTTTCCCATTATTCTTTGTCGCGATAAAGATGTTTGCAGTTATGGTCTTTTTGTTGTGTTTTTGATCTAATAAACGTGTCCAACACAACTCAAGACAAACACGGATAGAAATACAAAAAAGGCTATTGGTAAACATGGTTGGGAATATTGCATATTTAGGTATCAGTTCAGAGCTGGCAAGTTCAACGTAGAGAGATTGTTAATGACTGGATATTATGTTAGTTCGATATGATTAAATGAAGGTTTTTGATGGAAAACAGCTATTGTTCATGAGGACCAGGGAGGTTGGTAAGCCCCTGAGAATTCAGCTTTTCCCTTTTGGTTTCATGACTTTCATTTATGCCAGACCATCCTCATCCAACACACACACACACACACACACACACACAATTGCCCCACAACTTCCAACTCATTAGTTTTCTCTCTATAAATGGAGAGTGGGTGCAGAAATAAACCAAAGAGGCCAAAGGAGAGTGAGAGAGGCTGGGCATTGGTGGAACCGAGCGCTATTGAGCATACGGAAAGATTGCATGTCGTGGCTTGGCATTGTAATGTGTGCAGATTGGTGTGGGAGGTGGAGGTCTATAACTCAGCTTGATAATAACAGAGGCCAGGCACCATAGCTCACCTTGCAGCGACTCTGCCACAGCCCACCTTTGCAGGCTAAACACCTCTCATCTGCTCTCTAGACTCGTGCGCTCCTCACACCAATCATCACAATTATAGTTCTCACCATCCGTCAGTGGGCAGATGAGAGGGGATATGCTGCTGATGTGCCATCTCTCTCACAGGCTTAATAGGAATTCGGCCAGAGCCAGCTTCCTCTTGGCGGCTGCACACGCAACTAGGATCCCACAATAGATTTCAAACAGCTGTGGTGGTCAGAGGTAAAAAGCAACTAACCAAATAGATTTACTCTTGTACTATTCATAAATACGACTTCTACTACTACTCATACTACTAACTTTATTTAAACATCTACATGTAACGTTTCTTTATACTCATTACACTGTAAACTAGAATCAACGCAGATTTTCTCGTTAACTTAATGGAAAAAAATGTTTTTACTAATTTCATGTAAATTCTTTCTTTCTTTTTTTCCCAGACTTCGAGACATTCTTCCGAACTATGAAACATGAGTTCACTTGAGTTAAATGATGACCTGAGATTATGAGTTGAATCAGTTCACTGCTGAGGATTCATTCAACTCATTCTCCTTTTTTAGTTTGAAGAAAACATACATGATATACATTACATTACATGTCATTTAGCTGGCGCTTTTATCCAAAGCGACTTACAATAAGTGCATTAAACCATGAGTCCAAACTCAGAACAACAAGAATCGAGAAAGTACAATTTCTTCAATAAAGTTAAACAACAAAGTGCTATCAGTAAGAGCCATTTAAGTGCTGCTAAAGTGCTACTACGGCGCTACCTTCCCTATTCAAGGTACAGTCGAAAAAGATGTGTTTTTAGTTTGCGACGGAAGATGTAGAGACTTTCTACTGTCCTGATGTCAATGGGGAGCTCGTTCCACCAATGAGGAGCCAGCACAGCAAACAGTCGTGACTTTGTAGAGTGTTTAGCTCGAAGTGAAGCAGCTACAAGCCGATTGGCAGAAGCCGAGCGAAGTGAACGAGCTGGGGTGTACGGTTTGACCATGTCCTGGATGTAGATCGGACCCGATCTGTTTGCAGCACGGTACGCAAGTACCAATGTTTTGAAGCGGATGTGGGCGGCCACCGGTAACCAATGAAGGTCGCTGAGGAGCGGACTAGTGTGGGTAAGGTTTGCTGCGTATTTTTTAATACATAGGATACGTTAAGATAAGTCATGGTTGTTTCTTTTCATAATAATGGAAACAATGCTGCCAACCATGATAAAGATTAGAATTTAATTTAAACCCTTCCTAATTACGCCCATCGCTTGACAAGGTCATTGGGCGCAGCCTCACATATCGTCTTTCTGCTAACTCCAGTACAAAGAGATGCCAACTCTGAGAAACTTTTGATACACCTCAATACACTTTGTTAAAATATATTTGGGGAACTTGAATGATAAATGCTATTAGTTGTATTATGGACAATATATAATCCAGTGTTTTTGGAGTTTGATCGATTTTCGGAGCTAAAAGTCAGGAGTTTTCACTTTAAAAAAAGAACTTTCCCTTGTGATTGTAAACTTTACAGAGGTGCAGTACAAGTACACTGGAGCACTGTAACCCTTTTAAGTAAAGATTTGAATACAGGGATTGTACATGTAAAGCAGAGTTTTTACATCTTCTTCTTCTTCTTCTTCTTCACTTACTCACTCCATCCACTCATCCAGTCACCACTTATCCTTCACGGTGACTTTCCTCCCAAGAAGAACGTCCTGGAAAGGTCGCCGGTCTCTCACAATGCTCTTTACTTACTCTGAACACTTTCTCTTCCTCATTTGAACAACCAGAAGGCTTTTATAACATACCACAGCATAGCAGCGAGTGTGTGCTCGTGGATGCCATGGACATAGTCGCATACGCCTCCCAAAGGCAATATTTTTGGAATTCCTCAGCTGAAAATAATGACCCTACAGAGAGTTGGATCAGGCCATTATAGTCCTAATAGGTCTTTGCATCTCCACGCTGTCGGTTGACGTGTATGCAAACAGTCCTTGTGTGTTTGAGTGAGTCTAAGGCTCCTGTGGGAGCTCCCAGTACGTGCCTGTTCAATGCCGTAGCCAGGATGGATGGCAGCTCAATTGAATAAAGGGGCTCACCACTGCACAATACAGCCAACGTGCTGAATTCACAATGAGCACTGGATTTATACCCCCCCCCCCTTCCTTCTCACCCCCCTCTGTGTGTCTGAATTAGCATTTATAACCCCCTTTCCTCTGCGTGTATGTGTGTGTGTGAGTGTGTGCGTTTGCTTTCATCTCCAACTGGGACCTCTCCATAAATGCTACAGGCAATAAATCCCAAAACCCCGGGGGTGGGATATTGGTCTCTTTACAGGGCAGTGTCCGTGCTTTAGTGGACCGCAGCCCAGAGACGAAGAGTTTGTAAAAAGGAAAGCATTGTCAGAGCTATCAGGTGCATCCTGCTTTTAAAAAACCGGGTTGTTGTTGGTGTGGCAGCAGATGAGGTTACCTACAAAGACGCTTGATGGAAAATGGAAGGAGGAGGCGGGGAGGGGTACGAAGAAAGTAGGAAGGGAGGCTAATTTAAGGCATTGACACGAAAGGTTACAGTTAGCATTTTTTTTAAATTTTACAGGAGCTTTAAAAAAACAAACAAGGTGATTCTGACAATCTGTCATGGGCCTTGCAGGAGAAAAAAGAAGGCTAGCATCCAGCCAGTCTGACAAATCCGCCCGTGCTCGCTTAATATTCAGCGCATCGGCGTTCGTGTCAAGCAGCAGTCACAGCTGACGTCTTTGTTTGAAAGTTTCTGTCATTGGGGCTGCTAAGATTTGCTCCAAACTCGAGCGAAGATTGTTCTGAAAAGCGCCACCACAACGGCGGTGCGGAGACAACGCTAATTCCACACCTGCCGTCATTATGCACCCCGATTTCTATGGCGTCCTCGCATTCTCTCCAACAATAACCCCACAACAGGCTAATTGCACGCCGCACAATCCTCCGCTCCTCTCAAGCTTCCTATGCGTGTCTCAAAGGGCAGGATGCTTCATTTGACTGGAATTGATTTCACGGAAGAAGAAGAAGAAAAAACATTAACAATGTTAATCTATAATAATAATAATAATGTTTGGATATCAGTGAGTATCTTCACACAGTGGACTGACAGCTCTCAGCATTATTCTCACTTACAAACAACCGACTGGGAGAATGAGGAAATCAATTTGTCTCAGTCGGTTTCTTGTGTGAACGGGGCCCACATTCCTTATCTCTTCAAAACACCACTACTCCCTGCCTTGTCTGGGCAGAGATGCTTTCATTATTCGCCTATGAATCTGTATTTAGGGGAGGGAGGGAGTATGCCTTTATCCGAGTGGTGCTAAGCACTCCGGCTGTGTGATACGGCGAGTCGCAACGGCTGGCGTGAGTTTGTACGCATGCACGTGGTAGAAATGCAAGTGCTGAGCCGAGTGAAGAAGAGGTTCAGGAGCAAGTTGGTTTACGTGTATCTGCACAGAGCCTGTGCAAGGAATCGCTCTGAACAAAAAGGTAGAGCAACACACACACACACACACACAAACACTTCCACAGTGTACGCTACAAAGCAAAGCCAGCACTCTGAGTCGAGCCTCCAGTCGCCCTCCTCATCTCCTCTCCTCGCCACTCTCCTTCTCTTTTTCCCCTCTCTCCGACTCGTTCTCTCCATCTGTGTCAGCGGAGGCTCTTACGTCTCAATCAGCCCCACAGAGACACACAGGAGCTCCTCCTCGCTTTGTCTGCCGTCACCCTCGCTCAGAAGTAAGTCAGCTTCCTTTATTTCTTCTCTTCTCCCTCTCTCGCTTTCGCTCGTCCGATAAAACTAGAGAGGTGAGACCGGGATGTCGCCCTGTGCCGTACTGTCACTCTCTCTCCCTCTCTCGCTCTCTTCACTCCTCACTCGGCTATCTCGTACGACTGTAGCTCGTGCGCAGACTGATGAACAACTAATCTATATTCTGTGGAGATTACGGCGGCTTTGTGAAAAGTGAAGGCGAGGAGACAGTCATGTGAAATGTAAACAGGAAGACGTTGATTAGCATTCTGAACTCTGATTCGGCGTGCGGTTTGTGTCAGTTTGTCGGTGTGCCTGTGCCTGTGTGTGTGTGTGTGTGTGTTTCCGTGTGCACGTGCCGTCTATTCGTCTGTCTGCTCGTTGATGACTTTTGATCGCTTACTTTCACCGACTCTCTCGGTGTGTGTGTTTCGAGACTTCCACTCACGGCGCATTAAGATGCCTCTTTTGCCTCTGTTGCATCTTTCAATACTGTCATACTCACATGTGCATGTGCTTTCGTTTTGTTCTTTCATACAGGCAGTAAGGTCTCAGTGGCTTAGTGTCCTTCTGGCTACAAGGACAAACTAATCCGGTTGCAATTGGCAGTGTCGCAGGAGTGCGGCTTCTGCATCTCGCTGCTTATTTCATTGACTTATGGTCGTGATGGCTGGCAGAGTAATTACAATAGGCCACTGTGAGGTTGAATAATTGATGTGCTTTTTGGAGCTGAGGTATGCTTGAAAAACCTATCTGCCTAGAGTCCCGACAGTAGTTTATCATAGGGTAAGAGAGGGGAGAGTGCCGCCTGACTGCCAATGCTTAGTGCTGTAATAAGGATGCAGGTCTAGGCCTGTCAGCACCAGGAACACTGGGAGTTAGCTCCCAACTGGTTGCAGCTCAGCCATCAGCTTTAGCCTCGCCCTGGATCAATACTTGAAAGAGGAATGGTTCCAGGCAAAAGACATTCCCAAACTATCAGCCTCCCGTTAGCAGTGTCAGCCAATGCGCGATGGCTCCTCGCTGCTGCTTATTATAAGAACAGTGACGAGTGTCACAAGGTGCACAGAACATATTAGATTGGCCTGATGCAGTTCCTGTAGTCTTAAATAACTTATTTTGCCGGATGACCCTGCATTGTGCCAACACAGTGGTATCATTTGAAATAAAAAGTCGTCATGCGGTGCTAATGGAAGACTGAATGTGGCTGTTAGATCTATGAACCCACAAAATTGGCACCTGTCCTGCATCATTTTGTGATTTCTTGGATTTTCTCCGAAAGACTCTCAAGGCGGAGGGAGTGAAATATGTATGCGTGCGTGTATGTATTGGGCAATTTATCTGGGCTTCTGACATCCCTCTTTTAGGACAAAGTTATTCCTCAAGGAATTATTAAAATG
The DNA here is from genome assembly GCF_009769545.1 of Cyclopterus lumpus. Taxonomy (NCBI): domain Eukaryota; kingdom Metazoa; phylum Chordata; class Actinopteri; order Perciformes; family Cyclopteridae; genus Cyclopterus; species Cyclopterus lumpus. The sequence goes on from NC_046968.1 coordinate 23,378,545, forward strand.
ATAGACGATGCTTTCCCCCCCCCCCCCCCCATCAAGAAATCCCGTATTGAACCTTCGGGCAGTCTTCAGTGGTAACAAGAGAAAAAAGACAAACATTGATACGATATCACATGCCGGATCAGGGCACGTTTGTTAAGTATGGATCAAAATGGCATAATTCAGGTAATCCCCTCTATGATATTAAGATGTAAAGCACTTCAACAAACCTACATGTATTGTATTCCATATCATTCTGTGCCAGACAGGCGTCACAAACAGAGGTTGTGCTACTGTCCATCGAGATTTCAGGCAAATAAGCCCTTTTCTGCTTAGTTGCCAAGGCTCAGACTTTCGGTCTCTGTCTCGCTTTGCTTCCTTTACTCGATCTCGCTGCCCGCAAGCCCTCAAACTCCACCCTGACTCACTCACGCTGCATACATTATGTATAGGCCCAAAATTGAAGAATAACAGGCTTCGGGGCAAGCAAGTGAGAACACAAATAAAGAAAGTTTAAATTATAAAGAATAAAGGAGCAACATTTATTAAATGTATATTTATCTTTACACTGTCTGAATGTATATTCCTTTGCGGCCTCATAAGAACATGGATGAGTAGCTGGTATGAGGCGCCACATGATTTATTTATGACTGAAGGGAAAAAGTAAAGCGTTTAACTGTAGCACACGCAATGGACTTCAAAGAAACCATTCCCCTTGTTGCAAGCTGGAACGTTCATTAAGAGTTCATAAATAGACAGGAGCGCCATCGCCATATCGGGCCTCAATTTTGGCACCATGGCAACCTGCCAAACCTGGGCGATATTTTTGAGCACCACAGTAGAGAGAGACAACCCATGGCTATGCAAGCAAGCACACACACACACACACACACACACACACACACACACACACTTATTACTAGAACAATTCAAATACATTTTGATAGAAACCAACAACATATGTTTTGCGAACAATATTTGGTTTTCAATGCATCAGTTATCATTGTATTGATGCTGATGCCCATTCAGTCCCAGAGAGACACCTGTAGGTAAGGCTGTGGCCGTCTATCGTTCTTCTCACTGGAACCAAAGTCGTGGAGAGGATCCATTTTCCAAAACAGTGTATTTATTTCCTGGCTCACTCAACACCAGACCAGCTTTCCTTATACAAGCATCTCTAACATGCCACTTCACATTTGGCTTTCATTTTATGCAAAGAGAGCCCACAACCACATGGTCCTTCCTCCCACAACTATAGAGATGAGGCTTAAATAGGCTACAGGACAAGCAGCTAAAAGTGTCCTCTTTTGGCTGAAAAGGAGAAAAAAAAGGCTGTGCATATTCATGAAAGCAGAATTCATTTACAATGCAAATTCTAAACAAGCACAACTTCATTCAAAGGAATGCTCATTTAATATATGGCAGACTTCTACTTGTTATCCTCCTTTGCTCCGTAGCGAGCCGACCTGCTTTTTCTCCAAAATGCATCAACCGAGGTCTCTGGTTGACAACGGGGTCTTTTTCAACGAGCCATGCGCATTCCTAGCTGAACAAAGAAAACTGTTTTTGTACCTCCTCCCCTTCTCATCAACACAAAGATGAGGTTGGAAGGTCTTTTCGACTCCATCTTTCATCTGATAAAAATACCAGCAACAAGGATGCTTTCTTTCAAGGAGAATAACATCCTCTTGATACGTTCTTTTGAAAATCCCCCTGCCAGATGTACTGATATATAGATATATCCATATATATCTATATATAGATGTATATAGGCATCTTTAGGGTGCTGAAACAACATACTGACCTTAAAGATCTGCAAAGGCCGATTGGCGTGATTAACGTTGTGTTCCTTCGTCCACTAAAGTTGCACTTTAACTGCAACACGCAAGTACAGTTTTCGCCGGCGTGAAAGGTGATGGGTAGTCAGTTGTAATGAAAAATAAAGAGCAGAAAGGCAAACAAGGGCATCATGTCGTGCCACTGTGAATGTGTTTGAACAGCCTCAGATCACTGAGAGTGCTCGCTTCGCTCTGCTCCGTCACTGTAACCTCTCTCAGAAAACACAACATGGACAGAGGAAAATAAAGAACTGAAGAGGCGCACTCAGTGGAGTGCAGATCTCCGTCAGATGTGTTGTGCTGTAATGTTTGACTGAAGGAATACAAATAACAACCCCCCACCCCCCTACACACACTATGTAGGCGGATGTTCACACTGGTTTGTATTCGTTCAATCAAACATTGCAGCAGTTGCAGACACACCTGGCGGAGATCAGCGCTGTGCTGAGGGCACCTTAGTTACATCTTTATTCCATTCACAGCAGCTTATAGAAGCCTTTCCTTTTGTGCAATGGGAAAAGTCATACCACATTTTAATTAGCTTGAATAGAAAATGGCCCAAGCAGGTAAGAAGTCAATACTGAAGAGCATTGGGGACGAGGGCTTGTAATTAATGTCTTTGCATGCCAGCAATAGATTTCCTTTAATAGCCACATCTTAAAATATATCATGGAAAGTGGTTTAGTGTCCCAGTCGGCCATTCCTACGTTGGAAAGTTTGGAAGAATACTATTGTATTCGCTTGTTTAACCTCTCTGAAACACTCACAGCCATACTGCTGTATATATGTTGCAATATGTATGTGACACACGGCTCGTCACGGCATTTGCAGCATCGGCACATTTTGGCGATGGTTCACTTTCATTTTGATTTTTTTACGGTTGTTTTTAGTTATTTCACAAGCAAACTATCTTTTAATGTACTAAAGGCTCAGGACCTGTTGCTTTTACAAGATGTGTTTGTACTGGTCGTTCCGTTGTTAGCAAACCATCCAAAACAATATAAGTAAGCACACTGTTTTCCCGTTGTCTCTTGGCTCGGGGGGTCGTTTTGCACTCAGCTGTCTTATGACTAGCGGCCTCTACCGGCAGGTTGAGAGAAATGAGCGAGGAGTGAGCAGGCGGCTCCACGAGAGGTCTTTGAGCATGCAGCCATAACTCCAAAATAGTTGCAGCAAATTTTGTTATCAGACGTGAACGGACACAGAGACGCACGGATACACACACACACACACACACACACACATACACACACACACACACACAAGCAATGGTATGATTCTGCTGGCGGAGATAATAATAATGATAACACGTGAATAAATATAGCTTTTTGTTACTATTCAAACGTTATTAGAAAACAATGAAAACTCCAGTTTGAAATCAAACTTAATAAGGATTGTTTTATAATTTCTCTCACAACTGCAATGTAAAGTCGATTTCTCGTGCCTTAAAGGTTTTTAAAGACACTAAAAATCCACTCTACACTTTGTTTTGGCAAGCTGTGTTGACAAAAATTCAGACAACCTAATAGCATAATGCACAATATGATGAGATGATGGAAGTTTCCTATGGAACATTGGAAGCAGGTCAATAGTAAATCTAATCTATGTTTACATTTAGAGCACTCTAGTGTGTGTGTGTGCGTGTGTGTGTGTGTGTGTGTGTGTGTGTGTGTGTGTGTGTGTGTGCGTGTGTGTGTGTGTGCGCCTGAGGTCTCAGTGCTGGCTGATAAGATGACCAGCCGAGAGCTGAGACGCCAGCGGCCCTGAAGTGGGTGTGGACAGTGAGGACAGCAGAGGGAAAGTCGAAGCCCGGGGTGGAGGCCTGCGGAGCAGAGCTGCATCTTATCTCCTGCTGCCTCTCAGTAGACCGACAGCTCTGATCCAGATGCAGGTCATCGAGAGCACAGAGGGCAACTCTCAATCAAAGCTCCTGGGCTCCGGGATGATTCACTGTAACCTCAGTGAACCTCATTCATAAGAAACGTCATGACTGCGTGGCTCAAGAATCTGTGATTGATTCCTGTTTCAATGTCTCTAAACATGCAAGTTGGACTCTAATTGGTTGGTATTTTCCTGAACGCGAGTTCATTAGCTCTGTGAAGGACTGGCAATCGGTCCAGATGTGTTCCTGCTTTCTAACCAGTGCCAGTTGGACAATATTCCATCCCTAGAAATTAATCAGTGACTCAGTATGTTAATATTCTGTCCTACAATGATCAAGGAGTCTGTAAATGTGAGTGCAGCTTTAACAAAAAAAGGTGAATTAAGAAGGGATTTTACATCTTATTAGAGGACTATTCAGCTGGACAGATGCCTAAACGTATCTGGCTGAAGAACCTTTTTTTTTTTCTCCACCGGCCTGTCGCCTTGCCACCACCGCGCATGCCCCCCTGAGCAGTGTGTGTGCCTGCGTGTGTGTTTCTCCACACACATGCATGTAAAACTGCACTATTGCAGGGAAGAGTGAATTTGTGCTGTTTATTCAATATTGCCAAGAATACCACTGCTTTAAGCCACCTGGGTAAACAGGTTATTGCCATATCAATCATTTACAGCGACATCCAACGGTCGAGACCACAGACAATATTGACCAACACACTGACAGAGATTAATGCTGCTGCACATAAACAGGCCTATCCACCGCCTCCTCCACCTATCCCTCTCTCCATCCATTTCTTTTCTCCTCTCTTCTCCCAATCATCTGTTTTCTTCGCCACTCCTTCGATCATCTTTTCCTCTTATGCTCGTCTCCTTTCCCCCGCTTTCTTTGCTATTTTTATTGTTATCTTTTTCTTTTTTCAAATAAATCCCCTTATGTTAGCTGCGACTTCAGCCTGACCTCTACAGCTGTAATAAATTGGATTATATTAAGCATTAACCCAAACGAATAGAAAACATAATGACTGTAATTATTAATGATTAACTTAAAAGGAGCTCTTGTGGGAGAACATACCAAAGGCACCGCCAGGTCACAAATGATTGACATAATAATCTTAAATTCAGGATGCAAACTTCTTATACCAAAAAAAAAAGGTACTGCATATTGGTTCAGTATATATAAACTTCCATCCATCCATCTATCCATTATCAGCCGCTTATCCGGGGTCGGGTCGCGGTGGCAGCAGGTTCAGCAGGCCGACCCAGGCTTCCTTCTCACCCGCAACACTTTCTAGCTCATTCTGGGGGATCCCGAGGCGTTCCAAGGCCAGCCGGGAGATATAATCCCTCCAGCGTGTCCTCGGTCTTCCCCGGGGCCTCCTACCAGTTGGACGTGCCCGGAAAACCTCTAATGGGAGGCGTCCAGGAGGCATCCTGACTAGATGCCCGAACCACCTCAGCTGACTCCTTTCGACACGAAGGAGCAGCGACTCGACTCCAAGCCCCCCCCTGATGTCCGAGCTCCTTACCCTATCTCTAAGGCTGAGCCCAGCCACCCTACGGAGGAAGCTCATTTCGGCCGCTTGTATCCGAGATCTCGTTTTTTTGGTCACGACCCAGAGTTCGTGACCATAGGTGAGGGTTGGAACGTAGACCGACCAGTAAATGGAGAGCTTTGCCTTCCGGCTCAGCTCCCTCTTCACCAAGACGGACCGGTACAGCGCCTGTTTTACTGCTGCAGCCGCACCGATCCGCCTGTCGATATATAAACTTACTGCACCGTCATTTTAACCAGGCTTACATGACTGACTCATGGTGGTGAGATTGTTGAATAATTGAATGATACTACTGGTCTACTGTATGAGGCCTCCCAGGAAGTTAGTTAGTTAGTTAATTAGTTAGATACTATATTCATCCCCAGGGGTAAGCATGTTTACAATATATACACAATACAATAAAATAAAATAGCAGGGCAGGACATATTATATTTAAGAATTAAAATAATACAAGGAAATAAAAATGAAAAAAAATGAAAATAAATTAAAAGTGTATATAAAATATATAAAGTTAAAAGTTACTCCACAACAATGCACCTGCGTAAAATCTCCACTTGAATTGTTGAGTCTCCTCCAGTGCATGAACTCGTCACCACAAAGTGTGCTTGTGGTCTGGCCAGGCTCAGCGAGTCTTCTCAAGTCCACTGTGTGTGACTGACTCTGCTCCCCTTTCTTCAGAAACCTACATGGATGCATTTCTTTAAGGGGAAACACGTGTTGGCCTTTTTGGGACCATTGACAAGGGAGGTTCATGCTTCATTTTTTTATGTCCAACGTGTGTTTAAAAACTTGTCCACGAAGCAGCACGGATATGAGGTTCTCCGCAGCTAGCTTCTGACGGTGCTGACGGCGGTAATCTGAATCCTGTATACAGACCCTTTAAGGCCTCATCTGAACCACTCCCATTAGCTCAGTGATTGGTCCAACTTCCAGCTGCAAGGCTCAATTATTTCTCAGTTGCTGTGGTCCAGACTTAAATTCCCAAGGCTAACTTTCAGAGCTGTACACGAAACAGGATATACATATTCAAAATGTATTTGAATTTTCAGGTCCCTTTCATATGCAAACAGGGCCATTTATTACACCTACAGTATGTGGTCAGCGAATTGCATTTGATTGGCTCTTTAATTGCCATTTAAATTAAAATTGGTTCCAGTTTTAATTCATTTTATGCACAGCTGTGCTGCATGCCGCACTATGATAGCCGCGGCTTCGTGGATGATTCAAAGTCAAATATGTCTCAGTGGGTAACTGTATGTTTTACGCTCTCTGCATTTGCTTATTAAGAATTTTCTTTTTTTCACTGTATAGGTGAATTGGTCGAGCAAGGGGAGAAGGAAGGAGATGTTTTAATGATAACTTTATCCCCCTGTGGTGGAGGAGCCAGATGAGTAAATCAAGTGAAACCAAGTGTTAAATGCATGAGAGTAGTAGATATATTATTAATGACCCGTGGCATTGCATGACCAAGCACACACACACACACGCACACACACACAATACCACACGCATCCACAAATCGTAAACACACATACACACTTACATACACAAATTCAAGCACACACCTAATAAAAAAAGGTTTAAGTCCAGCTTAGTGTACTCTCTTTCTCTTCGTCTCTCAGGCAAAACCCTAAATTGGCTATTGGTCATGTATGAATCATGTATGAGTCATGTATGAGCCATAAAAAGGCTACAGTAATGCCATTTGGGAGGCAAAAAGCTCCAATACTTCAAGCTTTTTCAGATGCGATCTGCTTCACACATAAATCCAGAGAGTCATTGTTAAAAGTTAAATTTTTCTTTTACTGTTTACTGTAGAAGAAATTAATTAATTTAATTTGGTTGAATACATATCTCCAACCATATTGCCCTTCAATTTCGTGCAACAGTAAAAAGCTTAAAAATTTCCCAATTATTTATCATTAAACAACGTCTCACCTCCTTTGAGTGACTTCGTCTTAATTGGAATGTGAAATTAACATATTCTCATGAAATAGCTGAGGGGAACCAGGAAAAAGACAGGAATGACACATCCCGCCATCAATCACAGGCGAGGCAATGACAGAGCAGAAGTGTGCTCAGGGATATTTTTAACCTCTATTTATCCTGCTTTGAATGCATTGTTATTGCACCGCTAAACCCCCGCCACAAACGTGCCTCGTTACACAGATTCTCAGCTGGGAGCACAACCTCAATCTTTGACTGTAACCATTCATTAAAGTTATAGTTGTGTTTACGTGCCATGCTCAAGGGCAAATCAGCCCCAATAAAAAAAAACTAAAGCGTACCTTCATTTCTCTCACACCGGGGTTCCTGACACTGCTAACGTCCACCGCCGGCCTGAGGAGCGAGTGGACGACCGCGCGTCACCTCCGAGACACCTGGCGGCCATTTCTTTTCACCTGCCAGTCAGGGAGATTTATTGGGAGAGTGTAACGCTTTGTTAAGACTGTTTAAAAAGCACAAAGGGCTGCGTTGGCGTGACTGAGAGACAGTGAATCTCAAGCCTCCAAGACGTCATCATGGCAAGGTTCGGATTTCTCCCTATTGCTTTGGAGCGCCCCGAGAAACACTCACATTTTAAAATTCCCTCCCACCGCTTAAGAGCTTTATGGCTCTCTAAACTTAAAGAAAATCTTCATTGTTCGATGATCATAAAGTGCGACGCCAGTTTATCATCCCGTCTGTGATGTGAAAAGTGCTTTCAAGGATGTAATTTGCTTCGGAGGTTTTGTGACGGACTTTTATTGTGTAGTTCCTTCGAGCACGGTGAGAAAAAGACAATAGAGAAATCTTCCAGTCAGCAAAGAGAGTTGCAAGTTGCACTAAAAACACCTTTAAGGCTACTACATCCACCAAAATATATTACACACACACACACACATACACAGGTAGAAAGACAAGACAAGCAAAAAGGGCCTGTGAGCAAGACAAAAGGGAAGAGTTCAGTGGTAACAAATTAGTGGAGTTTGCTCTGTGGCAGAACAGTGGTTCCCTCTGATTATCTCTAATTACCCTCTGTGGAATTGGCCCACCAAGCACAGAGGGATTACTGCACAGAGGCATGATCTTTGTGTTAAGGGGTACGTGTGTGTGTGTGTGTGTGTGTGTGTGTGTGTGTGTGTGTGTGTGTGTGTGTGTGTAAATGTGTGCTCCGAGAAAAGCCACCAACTTTCAAGTACCCACAGTCCCAGACGTTGTCTTCCCTGCCCACAGTACACACACACACACACAAACACACACACACACACACACACACACACACACACACACACACACACACACACACCTGGCCCAGCAGTGACAACGCCATATACCCTTGGGGGATGTCAGTGTCTCAGAGCCCTCGACAAGGTTCAGAATGATCCAAATTAAAATACAACCAACATAGTTTGACTGCATGTACACTGATTCCCTGGAGAATGACAGTCATCTTAAACCCCTTCTTAAAACAAAAACAAATTCATGACCCTTTTATCAAATTGTTTACCTTCCAGAGATCTGCTTTCCGTCTCCAAAAAGTAAACCTATGATAGAACTGTGAGAAGGTTCACATTATGTCCCCACAATTACGCGTACCAGTGGAAAAACACAGAAGAAAAGAAAAGGCTTGACACTCTACTATAGCATTAACATTCCCTCGTCTGTGCCAGGACAATTAGTTTCACAAGTAAAATTAAACAGAGGTTAAGTGAGTCAAGACTAAGTTAATGTTCATCATGGCCGTGTGTCCCAGACTTTTACGGCATGAAATATTTTGATATGTGTACGCTTCTGTCAGAAATTATAATAGTTATACATTTTAATCACATTGCACCATCTCGGTGTTGACGCTCCAAATCTGACTTCTACTTGTCCTCACTTGCAAATACCTCTGGCAATGCATGCAATCCTGGAAAATTACCAAATTCCTTGATAATAAATAATTGCTCTCCCTTAAAAGCGGTTGTGAAAATCCATCGGTAATAAATAAATACAAAATCAGTGAAACTGTTAATCATCATTTCCTTTCTTCTGGGGAAATGTCCAACAAGGCAGTGGTTGGACTAAAGATAGAGACGCCATAGTGACCTGAAGGTCATCTGTTCAATCCCACTAAGATGCCCTTGAGCAGCGGGTTCTACTGGACAGCTTCCAGATGTGCATGTGGAACTGTGTGAATTTCTCTCAGTGAACGCCCTCCTGAACAAACAAAGTAAAAGAAAAAGAAGAAACAGAAAGCCTTCGAGCACCCTGGAGGTTACTGGCCGGACGCTGGTCGACGCGACCTTGCACTTCCTTGACCATGACACTGCGTGCACGAGTTAGACGGGATTTCCTCCGTGGAGCGGCGGCGGCGTCAGGTCATGTTGCTGAAGCTTCGCCCTCAAATGTTCCGAGTGTCTCTCTGAATACTAATTTTCAATGGAAGCGAACGCTGCTGTTGGTTTCCTGACCGCGTTGAGACGTTCGGTCAGCAGACTTCTGTCTCTTTGCTTGTTCATTCGATACGTCTGTTGTGTTTCCTGTGTGCTCTTTATTGACCTTGTCCAGAACCAGAGGATAATTCATGGAAATTGTTTTTGTTGGCACCGGCTGCCGTGAATCATTCTCTTAATTCTGGTCATGCAATTTATCCAATTTGTTTTTACAATATCAAACATAAACACAAAGCTTTCTCAGTTTATTAGATTTGTCTGTGCACAGCTAATCTCTAATTCTGCTGGGACCCACGAGCCAAATATTTAGTGTGCTCCTTTATGACTTTATGCTGAAGGGCCTCTCGTGGTTATGGGGATTCACAATGTTTTATCAGTGACAGCTGACTCTCTTAGGCCGGGTTTCATTTAGGATTCATATAATCTGAGATTAGTTTTAATCACAGTTTAGAAAAACTAGGTTAGAAATGAGTAAATCCAGATGTAGAATTTAGCAGAGCTCTGTCGCACAAATACAATCTAACCACTGTTCAGTAAATCCAAGTTTAAACCAAAATGAAATAGAGTTTTATCAATATGGAGATGCCTGCTTACCTAAATTATTTCAATTGGATTTACAGGGCGAGGGAGCATGGCTTGTCAAAGTTATAGGGGGGGGGGGGGGACTAGCGACCTAGTTTGTCATAGCCGAGCATAGGACCCATAAAATCAAAACATTTTCATCAGTCCCGATGAGCCTGCCAAATTTGGTGAGTTTCCGATTATGAGAAAACCCCTAAAAAAAAATTACATTCGTGGCATGATAAGCGATGACAACAGGGCCTTCGCTTTGCTGGTGCTCGGGCCCTAAAAACACAATGCAGGTTGGTGAAAAGGTCATGAATGCAGGAACAAAACTAAATGAACCCCAATGACACGCAGTCGCTTACAAAATGGTGACCGAGCGCAGACAGTTTTTTAATTTTTTTTATTGGCACATTGACACAGCTCAGTTGATCTTGGAGACATTCATGTTCACACCGTAAGTCAGATATGGTGACATCCTGAGCAACTTTCATATAGTGAATGGGGCCTCGCCTCCAGAGTGGTATCCTGTTCTCTCTATACAGCCATGACACATACACACACACACACACACACACACTTATAGACTAATACATTTCATCATCAGTAGGAGATGAGGGACTGAAATGTATCACAGACACGGTGGTGGGACAGAATGAGGACCAGGCTGCTGGAAAATTGAGCAAGACAGATTTCTGCATCCCACTTCCATTTCCTCACCAGCACTAATTACACTGACCCTCAGCACGCACGGACGCGCGCACGCTCACACACACACGAATGCAAGTCTGTGTTTGCCAGATCCCCAGTGCAGAGCATTGTGTGTTTGAACAAGACAGCCTGCTAAAGTGTCTGATTAGACCCCTGTTTGAACAGAAAGAGACAGCGACTGCCTATCAGCAGTCGGCAGAGAGCAGCCAATCACGGCACCGGCTCGTCGGCTGTGAGCCTCTGCATCTAACTGGCTGGCACACTCGCATCAAAGAAGGGCAGAAATACACACTGACTCACATAAAGAGAAAGACGTCTAGGCAGACAGGCAGACGGACACACCCACAAGCCCAGCAGGTTTCTTCCCATAATGCATTTAGTTGTTCTCAGATGGGTGCAGAGAGAAGCATCCAAATTACAGTGATTCGATTGGCAATAACCTTCCCACTGAGCAGCAAGTGCAGGTCACGACGGCAAACAGCTGGCAGGCAGGGACGCTGCAACCTTATTCTTTTTTACTCATATGAGACTATAATATTGCGAATTTTTCTCAATGTTTTTTTTTGGGCATTTCCTATTCCAAATGGAACAACATAGAGGTGTGTAAATCAATCCCAATTGGTTTTCTTAACAATAACAACATATTTCACTACGATTTACGCCAGTTGTCAGACTTTTAGTGGCCGTGGCAGCTTGGCTTCCGTCCCAGACGCGCATGTTTGTTGTCAAGAAGGTGGCAGCGAGTAGCGCCGATGAGGCAATGGCTACTGCCTGGGCCATTTGTGCTTATGAACTTGTCACCATTACAAATTAATTAGCATTTAGATGACATTGAGTGATTACACAAACCAAAAACCTTTTGTTCTAGTGTCTTCATGTTGGTACACAAGTCCTCAAAATTCAAAGACAAAACATCCTGTTTGTCCACGCCTTCTCGAACGCCACATAGAAAGTGTGTTGGCAGTTTGTAGTTTGCAGCGACATTTAGTGTCAGGATAATTTTTTCAAAATAATTTAAATAAATAGATATAATAATATAATTGTGACATTAGGGTCCGATACTGTGCTCATGTACTCATACTATCAAAACTAGCCGGATACAACCCAATAGCACGACGACAACGTGACGTTTACCTCTCGTTAGCCGCCCACTGCAACGATAACCTGACGCCAGAGACCGGTCGAGAGAGAGCGAGAGTGAAGTCGACGGTAACGTTGTCGCTGTGGACGTTGACGTGTGTCAAACAAAGGGAGATAGCAAAAGCTCCATCTGCTTTATTTAATTTGTGACCGTCAGAGAGTGCCGATGAAAAAATTTGAGTAGTACTATTAAGTACTCATATCGGTACTCAAATGTACTTGTACTTGGTCTGAGTAGCTTAGTTCCCTAAAACAAAAATTATTCACAAATTTAATTAGTGTGCACATCATTTTTAGGAAAAGGGTTGGACACGCATTGAGCCTTTTGTGGCACGAGGCTTGGAGTGGAGGAGTTCTGAAAGGTTGCCTAATGTTTGCATTAGCACTGGGAGGAGGAGTCTGATTTGTGGGTTGGAAGGACCTCTATCTCTGACTGTGGTCTAGACGGGCCTCTGAGTCTCTGTGTGCCCCTAAACCCCTCGGTGCAGGAGAGACAGTCTGTCTGTCTGTCTGTGTGTGTGTGTGTGTGTGTGTGTGTGTGTGTGTGTGTGTGTGTGTGTGTCAGCAGGCGCTGCTCCACTCTCAGCAACGACCCTTCACCTTTGCACGGACCCTTTCTTAGACCCTCGCCATGGACTCGTACCTCTGTGCCCCTCTCACCGCCACAAACGCGCCCACGTCCAAACCGAGTCTCTCTGCCTGTGCTGATCAGCCTTTCGCTGCATAATTAGGTGTCATTTGGCCACAATGGAGCCGCACTAGCAGCCGATGTATATTCCCTTTTGTTCCACACTCTTTCAATCTTTGGAAATGGAAAATCCGTCGGGTATTCAATTTGTGTGATTGTCAGCTGTATTGCAACACATTTTAAAATGCTGTGGTCGGAGCGCGTGCAGTTCTTGCTCGAGGCATTTTTCTTCGTCTTTAAAAGGTAAATGATCATTATTAGCTCACTGGGGCTGCAGGAGGGTGAGGGGAGGATGGGGGGACTGAGCTAACGAGTGAAAATCATCTTTTTGTTTTGCTTTAAATGCAGAAGGAGGCACCCCCATGGTGAGGACCAAGTGTTGCTTAATAACAGAATGAATAAAATAATCACCAAGCTTTTGTCAAGGCCTTTACAGGTCATTCAGAACTTTATCTGATTGGGACTAATAGACAGCCGTTGACGCACGTGTACTAATTTGATTGAATAATGTGCATAATTCTGTTTTTAAAAGGAAATTCTGCACGCACAGTTCCTGAGTGATTGCAGTGCCTTCTCTTCTGTTATGCACATATATTACCCATTGCCTCTGGAACCAGACATTATGACAAGCGCCTCTTGAAACATTTGTCTCCACAAAAGGCCACTTATCGTGAGTGCATGCCTAGGTTGACCTCGTCTGGGGGGCTGCAGCTGGGAGGGAGTGACGGACGAGAGAGCAAGCAGGAGAGCTCTCTGCAGGCTTCACATAACTTTGTGAATGGACCAAGTGTACACCTACTCCCTTCTTCTTTGAACTTCTTTTCTCTGAGAACACAGCACTTGTCTGTTTGTTTTTTTGCTCCGTGAGAACCATCTCGGAACGGACGATATGAATATTTCATAATTGACTGCTCGTGCTATGTAGCATGCAGATAGTTTTGATTTTGACCACCCTTTATTATTAGCCATCGCTGAGAATTCTGTTGGCCCTCCAGTCCAATGGAGGTTGATGTCAGTCAAAAGTTTTCAGAAAAACTACTTCTTTGATGGAAAGTACTTCAAAAGAAAACTTTTTGAAAGTGTGTTTTGGTGGATTTTCTAGAGTAAGCGGGGTATTTTTTCAATGCCGCGAGCACTACAAAAGTTCCACTCACCTCCATTGTATTGAGTTGGGTCTCTCGTAACCTGAACAAAATAAACAAAAACAACCCAATAGGAAAATAAGAAAATGAATAATTTAGGTTACCTGTCACTTAAAAGTAGAATATATTAGACAAAATCCAACTGTTACACCGACGTTACACCGAGCGACACGACTGCGCTCTGAGCGCTACGAGTGACCACAACAATCTCAACTCTTGAAGAAAAGCAAAAGGATATGTGCACTGCGAGTGTAATCTTCACACGCGCCCCTCAATCGCCACCAGCCACAGGCGAACAGAGGATCATATTGTGAGCCAGCTGCAGCTGTTCCGAGGAGGGGAGCCTGCTTTTGGCGTTTCCCCTTCATCAGTAAGAAAGAGCATTTGATGCTGGCTCCCACAAACGCTGACCCATTCCTATTCCAGAGACCCCACCCATGCCTCTCCCTACACTACATTTCGTGAATTTCCCCGGACTTGCATGCCACTCCCCTCTGCATATACCCTGCGCATGCCCTTTTCTATCCCTCCCTGTGGTCATCTAAACAGCCCATGCTGAGGAGTTGGAAGCATCTCTATATTTACTCCATCTCCAACCCTAGCAGCCAGTGTTATGCATCTTTCATCTGCGGAGCTGGATGACCTATATTCTCACTCTGGCCCCATGCAGCCACAGCCCACCGCTGCTCCACTCGGTCCTGGTGCTCGCGCGCCGGCCCCCGGGCAGCCGCTGTGGGTGTGGCGGCCAGGCTGAATTAGAATGGGCCCCCGCAGGCACCGACGCCCATTCATAGCAATCTATCCTGGTCGTCTGGAGCACAAAACCAAACCATATTGCACTGAGAAGGAGACCAAGGAAACGGCCCGTACCGGTGGCATGATGAATATTTCAAAAAGTCTCCTGTTTTGGGGAAGAGTTGCTCTATTAGATACTCAATGTTTCTGAATATAGGTCAAAGCAGCTCCTCTTGCACATGACCCAGTTTACCTGTTTGTTTTTTTCACTGCATAAGATTCAACTAATTACCACTTGTTATACAATTTTTGCAGACTTATAAATACGCAGGCAGAATAGATCAAACAGAGCATAAAGATGATTCTGTAATGAAGCTCATTTGCTAATCAAGAATGCAGTCTTGGTTCACGGCTTACTGTCCTCGACACTTAAAAGTTATTGTTATTTTTGTTCAGCAGTGAACATGCAATCATATTCCCTCTAATCCAGGTCAGTAGGCTGAGACTGCTCTGCGCTGCAGCTGAGATAATGCAGAGATGATACCTAATAACTGTTATTACCATTTGTTTTGAAATGGATCCGGATACTCTCTCAAGTGTACACAATATTAAAAAGGTACCACCCACATCTATCACAAAGGCAACAGGGTGAGAGTGATATTAAATTCAGGAAAAGGGGCTAAGTGAGGCTGGTGACGTGTGGGCGAGTTTTCAATGCAGTATTTGTGGTATTAAATCTCAACGGTTTTAAATTCTATTGCCTGACCGAGAGCTGTGGAGGAGACAGTGCCAGGTTTTAGCAACAGGGAGAGCACTGACACACACACACACACACACATGCTGATGCATGAGCTTAACTTGTTTATCCATATGCTAACAGGGTTTAATCATTTACTGTTAATCCACAAAAGCTGTTTTTTTCTTTTTTTAACAGATGTCACCGCACTCTGCCCGTTTATATTTCTGCCTGAAAGTCTGCCACCACATAAATATGTGTTTTCCATCCCTCCATCCATCCGTCCGTCCATTCCATCCATCCATCCAAAAGCTTTCCAGTGAGGTCAACCTTGCGGAAAACAAGGGAGTCATGTAAAGTGGACACTAGGTAGCACGAAGGACTGCAGGCGGGCTCCTTTTCAATGGCTGAGCAGTTCATAACTATTTGTTAAGAGTACACTATTTCCACATGAGCGGATACGATTGCTATTCTTCAACTGTGGCTGTGATGCGTTCAAAAACTGTGGACGAAAAATGTAACAAAATCAATCTCCAGGGCAACTGCTGAAGTTTGGAAAAAACAAATGTATTCGTTTACAATCGATGGCCACACTCGCTGTCCCATACAAAGTAAAGCTGTGGCATCAACGACAAAACATAATAATCAGATGCTCCGTCCCCCCACAGCGGGATCTGTATTGCTAATGTTCTGCCCTCTGCAGCAGAGCTGCGGAGTCACGGTTGTTCCCATACCCCTGGAAATTGACCTCTCGTTGGGCTGGAGACAGGTGTCTGCCCCTTCCCCCAATGGCAAGACCCCCCAACCTAAGTGTCAAACACACACACACACACACACACACACAACATACATGAATACAAACACACCAAGCAGCTTCCGGGTTATGGGGTCAGTGACATGCACAGGCCAGGCCGTCATGCCAGGCCTTATTAAGAGCCTGGCTGTCTGGGAGATTTAATTAGCGAGGCCTGTGTGAGGCAATGCCTTCGTGGAAAAGCAGTCTTGTGTAGGTCTAATAATATATTATATTCTATATATGTATGTATGACTGGAGCCACGCTTGGTTAAGGCTGACAGCTACCAGTGACACTCTGGTCTAGCTTTCCCAATGTGGATATCTAGTAATAGCACAAATGGGATAAGCTGAAGTTCATCTAAGGCAGTGGTTCTCAAACTGTGGGGCGCGCCCCTCTAGTGGGGCGCAGTGGTCCTGCAGGTGGGGCGCAGGGGGAAAGAGAAAGACCTTTATTGAGAACTTCACATATTAGAAAAGTACAAAGAACACAGACATAAAAGTCATTAACAAATACATGATGAAATGCCTGTACTTTCGTGTAAATGTTTACGTTACGCCGTTAACAGGTTACAATTGCGCATCCATGACGGCCAAGATTATGAGTGACTCGCCACATCCTACCTCCGTGAGATCAGCTTTTCTGCTGTTGCCCTTCATGCTCACCATTGAGCATGAATTGAGAGTGGCCGTATCAAGCCTACAACCCCGTTTTAAAAAGTTGAAAACAGGCTCATTGCAGCCACTAATACTGATAACACTTAATGGATACCACATATCTACACTAATTTTGTTTAGAAAAGGTTGCACATTATTGTTGTTTTGAAAAGATATGCAGTGTAAAACTCAGTAAAACTATTTATTGCCAAATATTTGAACAAGTTTTTCACAGGTTGCACTTTATTGTTATTAACTCGAAAAGTTATTCAGTGCAAAGCAGGTTAATTGCAGCCCCAATAAGCTATTTGTTTGCCAAATATTAATATTATTTTTTGCACAGATAGAACTTTGTTTGCATTGTTCTAACAAAGTGATGTGAACATTTTATTTGTTTTTGTCTGGAGCAATCTGGTTTACTTCAAAGTGATTGCAATTTTCTTTATTGTATTATTTGAAAAAGCACAGATGGAGGAGTCACAAAAAGATGTTATTTCAATAAAAATTCAGCATAGACCATTTTGTTACAATCTTGTCGGGGCGATGGGGCATGAACATCTTCCTGTGAAGTGGATCTAAAACTGGATCATATGCTCCTTTTAGACATGAAAGAAACACGTTTTAAAGTACTGAATATTGAGTTAGGCTCCAGAATATAATAAAGACATGCAGCCATACTTATGAATTGCATTGTAAGTGCTAACAGGAGCGCAACAATTCACTTTAAATGAATTCACTTTTCACATGCAACAAAAATCTGTTTGGATGTGTTTGAGGCATTTCAATGTTCCGTCTAAAGAATTAGTACAATGTCTCGATTACTCCAGAGAATCAACACACCTCTTCTGAAGGAATATTTCCGATGAAAACTGTGGACTCGTAATATGGAAAATAGTTTTCAAAATGTTTAACTCAAATGTGATATCACACGTAAAAACTGTTTAAAACAATCTTGAGGCGCTCTGTCATCTTGGCACAGCGTTAAATATAACTAGAATATTTTGAGTTTTTTTTACTTTGAAATGCTGTAAGCATCAGCCAAATTTCAATGAAAATTCAAAAGATAATTTATCATGTTATTCAGTGGCCCGACTGCACTAGTTCACGTGGTTATTGGTACATTTTGTTTTGGCAGTCAAATCAACAAATTCATTAATTACAAATAAATATTATTTTTGTGTTAAATCCCTGAAAGCGATAATGAGCATGGCATCAATATTACCGTGGGCGGGTTCCAATCCTGAACTTGACCTCGGCCTTTTTCTGCTTTCTTTTTATCTCAATCAATCACCTTTTTGGCCGCTGCACCTGAGCTGCGGTGTTATTGTAGCTGCTGCCTTCCTGCTCCAACCGCTGTGATGATGTTGAACGTGTTATTGTCGGTGATGTGTCGGAGTGTGTAACACATGGCTCTCCCGAGACAATGTTGTCTTTGATGTAGCTGCCAGCCAGCTAGTTGGATGACTGATCAGCTGTTTCTGAAATGGGAACGAGAGGCTATCAGGGATTTTAAGCTGCACAGTCACAGGCAGATGGTGTTGTGTGTGTACACACACACACACACACACACACACACACACACTGCTATACTAACCCAAACTCACACACAGATCCATAGACAACCAACATCTCGCTCAGGAGGCAGTGGGTCCAGCATGACTAATTAAACACACACACACACAGACACAGACAGAGCCCTCTTAGACGTCGTACATTACAGTGGCAATAATTGCATTAGTGCAGTAAGTAAATTAAATGTCTGTACGCTTGGAGGCTCTGTGGCAGGACGCGGCGCAGGTCTCTGCTAACGGTAGCCCTCCCAGTCCCTGCCATGTCGTCAGGTCTCCGCTGTCACACACCATTACCTGCAACCAGCTGCCAGTTCGCCGACGCAACTGCACATGCATCCACGCACACACACACACACACACACACACACACACACACACACAAAGTCCTTTGCGGTTTGTCTCGGAGGTTTATGGTACATTTTCTTAACTGTGTCAAGATGTAATTCAACAGCACATGTTTTATTCACAGCTCTTTTTCAACTCGCCCCTTGTTTTTTAGTCTGTAGCTACATGCAGCTTAGCGCACAACACCTGGGAATACTAAGCAGGCAGCCATGCAGATACAGTACAGATGGATAGTGCTATAGCAAACTCTCTTGCTTGTCATTATGTCCACACACACACACACACACACACACACACAAACACATACGCCCACACACACACACACACACACACACTGGCATGAGAGTGGTAGTAAGCTTAGACAGCCAGGTGTGGGTGTGAGCTTTATCTGTGTCAGTATCAGGAGTCACATCACGTCAGGGGGTGCTTCTGGTCACAAGCTAAGGGGCTTAGCCAGCTGGACGCCTGTGACCTGTTAAACAGCTGATAAGCCCCCTCAGCACGTCGCCTGGTGAGCTTTGTGCGGTAGATTAATAAATAAGAAAACTTTTTGTTACTCGCCGTCTTTCAAAAGCCGTAAAATCCTGATAGTATTTCATGAGCCACTGCAGTCACGTGGCATTTAATGCAATGCAAACTGTCTTGCAAAAATCCAGTTATTACTACTGCGTTATACTGGGAGAGTAGAAGCGTTCATATTGCGTCTGCAGATTGAAATCATGAACTATTAATTATACGACACAATATGAGAAAATAATACATGGTGAGACAAAATGTGAGCACGACTCAGTCAGGGAAGACTTAACTGACCCACTTTAAAAGACTTCTTTGCCAGATGAATTCCAGCTGAATTCTCACACACATTTGATGAGACCGAGATTAAAGTAATAACTGTGTGTTTTGTCGTGATCAGAGTTATCGCCAATGGGCCTTGGGTCTGTTCTAAGATGCTGGTTTAATGAGCTATCTGGATCTTTTTGCTGACTCAAATCCCTGTCAAATCTGGGACATGAACTGACGCAAAAAAGGTCTGAATTTGCTCTTTTACTTGACAAAAAGTAAACCCAACGTGCTGCAATCAGTCAAAAAACATACATGGTGGCCCGTCAGCAAGCATTTTCCTGCATGACCATTTCTGCCACCCAACAGACCGGACTGGGTGAAGCTATTGATTTGAAAATGGAGGATAATAGTTGGGACTAATCAAACAGAGAGGGAGCTTTGGGGATGTGTGTGGGGGGGGGGTGATGAGCTCAATATCACAGAATGAAAAGGAAAAAAAATCCATACAGTAGGTAAGCTAATGGCAATGCATTGACAGCCATCCCCATTTTCTGCCGTCACACACTGAGTTGAACAGAGGTCATGATACGAGTGCAAAAGTGTCCGATCCCATTTAGGATCCGGGCCAGAGACGCCGTCGCTGCACGGGAGCTGGAATGTGATCAAGCCATGAAAACAGCCACAATTACTACCACAGCCCGGAGGATTACGGTGCCATCTGATGCAGCCGGAGCACAAACGGTGGGAATACATTTTATCGGGGGGAAGGCAGTTGACTCGGCACTAAGCCAAAAAGTATTGATTGAATGAGGTAGTGGTTTGAGGTGTGGCAGCTGGGAGTATCTGTCATTGTTTCCTGATAAGCGCCATCCTTAAATGTTTGGATTGAATGTATGTTTGGTCCTTTAAAAGGCATTCACACACAGCAGCAGCAGGATCAAAGAGAATGGCTTTCTAGAAAGAGAACTACAATACAGGAGATAATATGATAATATTTAGGAGGCAATGATCGCTACATTTTGCTAAAAACTCATTAGCATGTTTCTTTGGGACTGCCTCCTATAGGGAGATGGAGTAATTTATGCCTCTTGTTACTGGGCTGTCTGCTCCACTTTTTAACTGAATACGCTATTGTGGTGTGACTTTCTTCCAACTGCCATGTGTGAATCTGTGCGTGTGTGTAGCTGTGTGTGTGTGTGTGTGTGTGTGTGTGTGTGTGTGTGTGTGTGTGTGTGTGTGTGTGTGTGTGTGTGTGTGTGTGTGTGTGTGTGTGTGTGTGTGAAGCATCTGAAGGTGTCTTAATGCCTGCGGCAAACTGGCACATTCAGCAGATGGGAAAGAGACTGATCCTCTGTTTGTTGACAGTGCACTTAAATGCACACGCGCGTGTGTGTCTGTGTGTCTGTGTGTGTGCATGAGTGAAAACTCACATCATAAACCAGCTCTGGTGAGTGGTAAATAAATCATAAACAAGTCACTCCATCCCTAAGACCAGTCAGAACCTCGCACTTTTATATTTCTGTCCAAGTGTGTGTGTGTGTGAGAGAGAGACTATACACACAGGCTTTGCACTTCAGGTATTGAGGTTAATACATGGATGAATTATTAACTTCCATGGGCAGCATTCAATCTGCAGGAGTTAGAAAAAAGAAAAAAAAGAGAAACGGATTGGCTGTACGGATAGAAGGAAGAAAAAGAAACAGGTGTGGCATTTTAGATGACTGAAATCCACGTGTCCATCTGATAGAAAGACACAGTGAGCAGATGGAGTGACAACGATAGAGAAACAGAAAGAAAATGACGTCCATCATGAATGTTTCATAGTGCTCTCAGAACTGTGAAGGATTCATCAAATCCAGAGGGAGGTCTCTGCCCTTCGTACCACTCCCTCCTCTTCAGTTCCTGGCATCCATCCTCTCTGTCTCTTGTCCAGACACACACACACACACACACACACACACACGGAGTTTATATATGAGCGTAGATAGAATCAGCTGCAGAGGTATCATCATCTGGCTTTTCATTTACCAGTCCTATTAGCCACATTACCCTCTCAGCCAGACCCTCTGCTTGCCCTTCTGCTCCCTTTTTCACAGCAGAACCATGATTATCTTTCTGAAACTCGTCCGTTCCAAATATTTTCAGCCGGGGAGGACGGGACTGACGGAGGACGCCTGCGTTACTACGCACCGGAGCTCGGAGAGGTGTGCAGCAGAGACATTGGATTGCACACCCACCCACACACACACACACACACACACACACACACACACACACACACGCACAAAACACAGATTATGAATAATTATGCTCGGAGATCCTTCATGTAGATCAAACGCAAGCTCGCACCATTTTGGTCACGTTCATTAAGAGCCATGTTTAATGCACGTCAGATATTCTTGAGACGGCGCTGTATGTTTACGAAGTGGGAGGTTATGCGGCTAATTATGATACCAACATGTAGAAATGTGTTTGTTAACACGCACATGGTATGCACACGCAGTAACGGAGTACTTCTTATGTACTTCGCTTCATATTAAATCACATGTGTTACTACCCAGTGTGTTCAACAAAGAAAACCCACCCTGAACGTGATGTTTAAGTGAGAGTGGGATTAACAGTGGGATCTCCACCAGCCGTAGTAAGACTGATGTCTCCCCTGACGATAATACTGTTAACTGTCGGTCTCGCTGTCTAATCTGCTCCTGCCGATGAATCGTAGCTGACGCAGGTTTATGCAGCAGAATGCTTTTTTTAGTTTTTTGTACTGCCATAAAAATCCCAAGACATACACTGTATTGTATTTGGGCTACAGTTACAGCGTGCGTCTGACTGTGTATCCGAGAAAGAAATCTAATTGGCCGGAAATTAGTCTTTCATTTAATCATAGGAATTATGTACATATTGGAAGGTTACACACCTCAATAATTACATATCGTGCCACAGCACAAAGTAAAGTGTACTCTGTGTAGGAGGACGGAGTTGGGGCGTGGCGGTCATCGGGGATGGATGGCGAGTTCAACAAGTCTTGTCGAAGACCAGAGGTTGCGTTTCGTCACAAACCTGCAATTAACATTCAGCTTTTCATGTAACCGGAACTACGAACCTCCCCCGACGTTCGGAACATGCTTTTCGTATCCTAACCGTTCCCCACATCTCGACCGTAGTTTATTCAGCGTAGCGTAAAAATGGCGTTTTGATAGCGTAACTTGGCTAAAACATCTGCCGTCTGCAGGCTGCGGCCGAAAAAGTAAATGGAATTGTAGTCTGACGTAGTTTTATCAGATGAAAACATAACAAAAGGCAGAAAAGATGCACGCTGCGAGAAACAATGGAAAGGTGCAAGCTAATATGCAGCCAATGAAACACGTTTCCAAAACGATCATCAGCATTGATTTTTTTTCGCATTGCAGATCAGGTGTGTTCAACATCTGTGTCAGTTGTGGCTCCGCTGAATGCATGCTGTGTGAATCAGCCGCGGGCAAGACGCCATTTTGAGGTACACAGCTCATCAAGATGATTGGCAAGTGTTAGTATTCGAACTTGACCATCTGAGGAGGTCACGGCTAAAAATACACAATTGTTGCCTCAAGGCAGAAAGTGGCATTGTGCACCTTTTGCACATGCACACTTGCTCCACGGCTCCTGAATATATTCCACGGTTCCCAGATGACAGAAGCCATTGTGGAATGAGTGCTCAGGGCTTAAAATGAGAATAGGACATGACTTCTGGTAGAATTCACAATGTGAGAGTATACGGTGGAGAGATCACGTTTGTATTGCACGAGCAATTATAAAAAACCCGCGTTACACCGGCAAACCAGCACAGCCTGTTCAATCTTTAAGAAG
The DNA here is from genome assembly GCF_009769545.1 of Cyclopterus lumpus. Classification (NCBI taxonomy): domain Eukaryota; kingdom Metazoa; phylum Chordata; class Actinopteri; order Perciformes; family Cyclopteridae; genus Cyclopterus; species Cyclopterus lumpus. The sequence goes on from NC_046968.1 coordinate 23,401,925, forward strand.
TGTTGTTTTCCATCAACACCTTTATTGTTCCTCTGAAATGTCCCACACAAGCATTTGATTGGGCTAAACAGTGCCTGTCCCTATTAGGGCTGAAAATCTATGCTGCAGACCAATAAAATAAGCCAAATGTCTTTCAAATGACAGGGGATGCTCTGAAGCCCCCTTAATGTACACACAGACAAGTCTGATGAAACCAGGAGATCAATAATAAATTAAAGACTGCTTCAGCCACTTCACACCAAAATGACTCCCTGGAGCTGCCGCCAACAAAGTCTCTTTATCTCTCCTAAGAAGCTCGCCTCTTTGATTTTATCTTTCTTTCCAATAAGCTGGATACTCCTGTAGCGGAACTCCCTCTGTTGAAAATGTTGCTTTTTGAAGAAAAAAAAAAGATGCGGTTTCAAATCAATCTGATTGACACACCACAAAAAGTTAAAACAAAATAATGATTCTTAAATGCTCAATACACTAAACGCAGAACTTCACCATCGGCAAATGGCACTTTTCTGAGTCTACAGCATTTATCAGAAGGTACTAGTTTGGGAGTTATTGAATAGAATACACGCTTGTTCTTTATTGCCTCAAACACCAGTAAACATCTGCTATTCAAAGATGGTTCCCCTGAGGAAGACACACAGCTCTGAAAAAAAGAGATGGTGCAAGTAAATGACAAACAATGGAAGACAAAAGTGACCCCCCCCCCCCTCAGGGGAGTGTCAACAGAGTGAGCATGTGCACAGAGAGGACAGATTCTCCTAAAAGAGAGAATAATCAAAAACAGCGTTATCGTGATGTGAGGTTCATTCTTCAACGGGGTGAATTGAACCAGTATATAAAATCTCTTTTGGAATGGAACATTTTACTCACATTGAGTATTTTTACATCAAATATTTCACACTGAAAGCAGGTAATTTAGTGATATGTTGTCCTCTCTTCCTACTTAATGTGGATGAATGGATAAAAGTAGAGCACATGTCTAATTCTGTAGCTCCATCTTTACTTCTCCTGTCACTGTTCTCGGCCACTGTCTCTGCTTCAATATGTTTCTTTCTCTTTTCGAGCCTGTTTTTCTGTTTGTTTTCTGCTCTTTGTGTAACTTGTCTTGTCTGTTGGCCTTCATCCAGGACAAGCCCCCCTCCCTGCAGGCCACATGGGCTGGGAGGAGGGGGGGGAATGCAGCCAGGTGGCCAAACGTTCAGGGAAGCAGAGCATCTCAGAGACAGCGGCATGCTCTGTGATTTGGCCAAATGTATTACCGCGGTGTTCGGCATGCGGTCGTGCCAGCGGCTTATTGTTCGTACGGGTCAAGCAGGCCATCCTGGCCCCGTCAGGTCCCTGCCAGCTGAGCGTGCCACATCTACGTGAGGCGAGAGATAAGACAGGGGGAGGTCATTAAGACCGGAACGGCATCGCCCGCTCTCACTCGGCCCGAATATGAGTCACGCGGCCGACTTGTGTATGTGAATGTGCCGACACACAGGAATCTCAGGAGAGGAAGCTTTTGCCCGCTTGGCGCGGTGGTTCTCTCTTTTCTGGCAGGAACCATTGAAATGCGGACCGAGGGGTGTGGATAATGGGCTGTCCCACAGTGGCACAGCGCTCCACACACACTCTTCCATTCTCTCAGACAGCCACTCCTGCTGTAGTCTGCACTGCACATACCCTCTTTTCAACCCCGGGGAGGCGCTGGCAGAGAGCCAACCATCACTGTGCGAGCGACTGAATACGTGCGTGTGTGCGAGTTGTTGTGTGGGAATGTAGGAAGCGCTTGCTCGCCAAGAGCTATGCTTATTAATGCCCTACAGACTAAGTGCTCTCCCTTTTTCTCTCTTTTACTCTCTCCTCCACTCCTCTGTCCATCTCTTTTGCCTTTTGAGTGGTCATTGCTGAGAGAGAGAGCGAGAGAGAGAGAGAGAGAGCGAGAGGAGGGAAGTGCACGAACAAAGCAGAATACTAGAGGAGGTACACTAGTGGGCTTCAACAACGCTGAGCCCTCCCGCTGTCTCCCAGCTGCCGTCTCTGTTTGATGCTGAGAGCGATCAATATACTAAGCCCAGAGCTGCGCCTCGGATTGTCTCACCCTACTCTCGCTAACAACATACACAACCCAACTTTCCCCCATTCTCAACAACAGAATGGCGGCACAAGCACATCTGGTTACCTCAATTCGAATGCCAATTCCACTCACAAAGTACAGCAAATCAGTCTGCGAGGGCTTTCTCTTTGCGTTGGAAGGATTTAACCAGAAGACCCCCTCAGTTTTTACTCACACGCACGCACACAGATGCACGCAAGTGCGGGCGTGCATGCTGAAGTGCCTCTGTAACCTTGTAACGAGTACAAAAAGCCGCAGAATTTCTCTGGCTGCTTTTGTGCTTGGGCCTAATGTTATTCTAATAGTTCAGCTTACACAAGCGGAGAGTGTCATTACTCTATATGAGCCTGTTCCACGAGTGTGTGTGTGTTAAGGTGGCTGCCTAACGAGACACCTGGGGCGAGAAATAAAGAGGCCCATAGCTTCTGCCTGAGAGACGCAGGGCAGAGAGACCAGTGCTAGTTTAAGCATCTTTAAGAGCATCATAAAGAGTGCTGGGCCTCTTCCATCTACTTGATGTATAGTGCGGGCCGAGTCTCGCTGTTCTGTTGTGGGTTTCCCCGGGCCAGACTTCCATTCAGAATGACGTGTTCTTTTCACCATCTCCCTTCTCCGTACTTCACTCTCCTCCTACTGGGCACGGATGGCGGCGTGCCACCTTGCCCTCTGAGCACTCTTGTCTGATTAAGAAGAAGAGTTTTTTTGTGGCCATGGCATCTGGCAGGGTCAGTCCACATATGAGAAACAATGGCGTATACATTCTCCAGCGCGGAGCAAACAGAGAGAGACGCTCCGACTGGACCGCGCTGAAAGAACCGCATGAATGCAAACAGAGCCGGCACTGCAGAGTGGACCCCCTTGAATGAGGGGTCCTGTTTGATTTAATCCCAGCAATGCGCCCTGAACCTCACGCACACACAGATTTCACAGGCATTACGCGGGGCTGCTGTTTGCACTGAGGCTGTAGCACGACGCATCCACTGAGGATGCCAAAGGTTTGGATTTTCCCATGATAGCAACCACTCTCACTGGGTAGAGGGTGAGTAACCATGAAGGAATCTGTCCCCTTTCAATGGCCACTGAATGGGAAGCTGTGAAATTGTCCGAAATGTCTGTGTGTGTAAACAGAGGACCGAGGGGGGAAGCAGGGACCCTGCCTGGGCCAGACTAAACTGCTTCCCTGGACTGCTATCCTTCTCCCTCTCTTTCTGTCTGCCCGTCTTTGCCCCTCCTCCCTTTTTCACTGCCCACTCCTATCGCAAATTAATTTTCTTTCTGTCCGTCCCCCTCACCCACGGTGAACAAGTCCCACACTGCGAGGACACGGAAGGCTTTTTGCACGCTATTAACAGATGGCATTCATTAGTTTTGAGCTTTTCTTTTCTGAGAGACAGACGCTAAATACTTCTATAATAAGCAGACGGTGTTTATACCTCCCAAAACAACACGATATTGCCTGGAACAGAGACCAAGAGCGGCAGGAGGAGGAAAAGACCCCCCGTTTACATGGATGTAGATTTTTGTATCTAACTTTATCCAACAAAAGTATTGCGTCTGTTGTTCCCGTTAAACAATTTGAATCATCCGCTGCTTTGAGTGAGCATGACCACACACAGGAATTTGCCTAAACTTTTTTTTTCCTGGTTGCTAGGTGACAGCTTCAGTCCCTGTGAGCATGCTGTGTGAATGAGGGGGGGGTTAACTAATGTCCTCACCCAATGACCACACTCGCAACAGACTGCTCTTGTCCAGTAGAAAAAAAACAACATTATGTTACTTCCTCAATACAATGAAACACGATGCAACAGGCGGGCTGAAAAGCACTAATAGTCAACATGCGCTGTGTGATGTATCACAAAGTGAGAAACAATCCAGTGGCCCTTGAACATGGGAATAGCACATGAAAGCGCAATGAAACTAACAAAAGGAAAATATCTATTCAAACAAGTCAATAAACATTATTTTCTTATTGTTTTAAAAACTAAATGGAATCAATTAGCTAGAGCTGGAACATATTTAACTTGTGTCCACACACACACACAAATCGAGTGATTTAAGAACAATCTAAAGATCCTTTTATTAGTGATATAGACCGTTTCAACAGAGTTGGATTACTAGGCCATGATGGTCAGTTTACATCATTTACATACACTGCAACAAACAAACCCAAATGTATAATGAGTAGTATCATACTCTATATAATGGACTCAAAGTATCCCACAATGTATTGTAGTGTACAACGATGGCCAATAACTGTATACCATCATGCATTGCGCTGAAGGGAAAAATGGCAGACGGAGAAGATGAGAGAGCGATCCATGAGCTGTGGTGTGAAAATGATCTATTTAATGTGAGCAGAGGAGCCCATCACAAGACAAATACAACGCAAAGTACCTTGTATTTCACAATAAAAGCCCTCGACATATCCACTGCATCACTGCTTCCCAAGGGAATCTAAATTCACTCAGAGCTTTTGGCTAAGAGGTAAATTACACAAAATAGCTCACAATATATATTTATCACAAAAATGCTGGTTAGTAATTATTCTGAAAGGTCTATTAGCACATGTTGATCTTGCACATTTTAATTATGCCGAAATTAACAGCGCAGAGAAAAAAGTGTCTGAAAGTGTTTTATTTATTTTTTTATTTTGCCAATTAGCTCCCTATATAAACCTCCATATAAGTCGTACTCACTATCCAGAACTCCCTGGATGGTGAGTATGGAGTAGGGAATGATTTTGGACACATTTGTAATAATAATAATAATAATAATAATACATTTTATTTGTAAGAAACTTTGCATTCAAAAGAATCTCAGATTGCCACAGAGTCAGTACAGTAAAAAAAAAAAAAAAAAAAAATAGCTGACAATGAAAACGCCTTCCTGAATAAAACGTTTTTTAGGCCGGTCTTAAAAGAGTCTGTGCTGCCTTTACGTGGTTCCATAAGACTGTTCCATAAGCGCTTCTTCTAAACCGACTGTCCCCCGTCATGTCACCCATTGGTTTGTGAACTAAGGTTTTGAAGGCTTGAGTTCGGCATCTTGGTTTCGGGAACCAGAAGTGACGCGAGAGGAATGAGACATTTTTAGACAATTTAAAATGTTACAATTGACTTTCATGAACTGAAAACACAACGTTAATGGGTAAAAGGTTTAGACGTAAACGCAGAAAAGACCCAGGCCCGACAACGTCGTGGTAGCAACCTGTCAATCACCAGGTAGCTCCGCCCTGAAGCAGACCCTGCGTTATCGTCTCCGTCACTCTAAATGGGACCAAAATGAACACAAAACTGGACGTTGCTGCCTTTTAAGAGAATAAGAAATTTCACATTTTCATAACTGATAGGGAGGAGCAGACAAACAGAGAGGAGCACATCACGGGGATTTCTTTTGACAGGATGCCGCTCGTGAATCGAGGTTCAGTTATATGACTTGGCGTTGGACTGCCAGCATGCCTCTCCTCAATGACAACATTTGGTTACTCACGCACACAAACAAACACACACGCATGCACGTACTGTCCTTGTGCACGCATACTGCCGACACACACACACACACACACGCACACACACACACAGGCTGCGAAAGAAACCCCAAGAACCAAAATCAACAGGATCTCAGTGAGAGGAATGAAAATACATCCCAGTCGGTTTGGCCGGCTATACAGTGAGTCTGCTATGGGACTGCCTCTGCAAAACCTGCCTCATTAATATTCCTGACAGACCCGATGTTTCTCCCATTTGCTGAAAAACATACATTTGTGTCAAATGAAAGACGCTGTAATCAATCTCTCCGCCAATGTCAAAGTCAATGGCGAAACCATCCCGTGCCCCTTTTAAACTCGACTATTTACCGTCAGAGAAAGGGGCCGCTAAATAACTGCCTCGTAATCTGGAGCACGGCAAGGCGCCCCGCCGCTCAATTTACCCCCTTTAAATGCATTTAATTCATTTTAACGGAATAAATATGGCAGGGAATACGAGAAATGACTGAAGAACTAGGTCTGTGCTCCACGGCTAAATCATATTTTAGTGCACTTACAATACCTCTAAAAGCCTGGGTGATATGTCCTCGCAGCGAGAGTGATGGCTCGTGGGACTGTGGGGTAAAAGAACAGCTTGAGACCGCTCGTTACAAACCTTTAAACCAACCTAAAATACCAGATGCTCTCACTAAAATGCTCCTTCAAAGTGCTTCTGCCATCTTTTTTTTCTGAGCAAATGCTCAGAAGCCTGTGTCTGAGAAATGTAATATCCATATTCTTACGTTGAATGTACCTTCAAAATGCAGTAAACGCATTTATGAATGCACAGCCTTTCCAAATGTATTGAACGCGAAGACGAAGGAATTTCTTTAAATTGACGAGATGACGGCGACATGAAAATGCTCCTGGAATTCTTATTTTCTCGGTCTCGCCGAGATGAAAGTGGAACAGTTTGTCTGCTGTCCAGTCCTTTAATTTGTCGACTACATCTTGTCCGGGCCTTGTGCCAATAATCTTTAATTTTAATGGCTCAACTCAGCTGAGTGTGTGCTACGTAAATTCCAAGATGTGCCTGTTCCACATATTTGACTTTCACCATATTTCTTTACCTGTGACTGCAGCTGAAATGGCACATGATAAATGATAAATCTCGGTCAGTAATTAATGATGCACCATTTATTGCAACATTGCAGTACCAGTCGCCAGGGAAAAATGTTGGCCACAGATACGCTGAATGTGGACTTTCACGGTGTGTTTATGTGGAAGTCTTTCGGGCCAGAGCAAAGTACAAAGTGTGGGACAGTCCACAAAGGTTTAGGAGTGGAGGGGTCAAACAAACACACCTTTCATCAATCAGACTTCTGTTTGTGTCATTTTCTTTCTCGTTTAATAGTATTGGCACCATTAACTTGTCCTTTTGGGTTAGTCTGCAGGTCATGGTAGATCAAAAGAAATCATATTTGGAGTAAATATTGGAATATTCTCTGCAGCCTCTTTCAATTTCTTGAAGAGGATTTTCTTTCTTTTTGCTAAATCTATTTTTGGAAAAAAATAAGTGGTGCACACATTACTAATGAGCCAATGATGGCGCTTAACTATTCATTAAGTAATGTTGAAGTGAGTGTCATTAACAATCTCTTCAAATTCATACCATTAGTCATTTGTCAGTTCATTTAAAAAAAGAAGGAAAAAAAAGATTATAATCCCAGAGGGAGCTTTGGGTTTCTGAGGAGGGTTTAATGAAGCCTTAATCATTTTGTGACCATCACAACATGGTTCTCTCTGTCTTTTCCATTGTTACGCCTGATTTACACTTCTGCGGACAAGCCTGCGCAGAGCTTTCCGAGAGCCAGGGAGATGGAGAGAGTAGCCGGGACGCAGTGTGTCTGGACACATTTTTGACTGGACATCAGATCCGTGAGGTGTTTCTTACATCTTGTTTCAACAACGACAACGACCGTATTCATTCGAGGCACAGGAGCTCCTCCTCCTCATCGTCCAGCTCTTCCATTGTGTTCTTTCCCTGCTTTGGAGTTATGTTTGGCCAAATCTACATGAAACTATTGCATCACGCCTATCACATCAATCAAAGAGCGCGTGACAAAGGATTTGAAGTCTAAATCAAAAATAAATGACGTGCCACGCACAATCTGACGGGGTACTACCAAATGTATGACCGAGCAGCACGAGGGGTGCCCGCGCAGTACACAGGAATATAAATCTAGCATATGGATGTGTTGGTACTGCATTTGTAAAGACATGTGAACCCATGATGCTCGCTTGTTGTTAGTTTAAGCATCATTGTCAGCGGTGCCGACAGGGCTCGTCAGTATCACCCTAACTTCTGATTTGGTTGTTTAATGCTCTGATCATCCGACATTTCCTCACTGAAACTTGTCCTCTGAGGGCTGCTACGGTGGCCACATCAGCATGACTTTAATCCAGACTCCTCGAACTTCTGATATGCTTATTTTTCCCTGCACTTATCTAAAGAGTTGCTCTCTATAACAACATTTATTTTTTTTTCAAAGCGGGCATTAAGAAGCTTAGCAGCAGCCGTGCTTTAGCAGCCAAAAGGTCACTTTTGCAAATTGGGTTCATTAATCTTCGAGTGTATGGCAACCCCAATGGGACACTCTTCATACACAGACGCAGATTAAAAAACGGGGAGAGAGCGCTCCTAGATTAGCCTGGAAAAAGAAACTCTTGGAATGATAAAGACTCTTCAGACGAAGTTGAGACGTGGCTCTTTAAAGTCAGATTGCCAGTTTCACTCATATCAGGGAGCGAGAGAGAGCGAGAGAGAGCGAGAGAGAGCGAGAGAGAGCGAGAGAGAGCGAGAGAGAGCGAGCGCAGCACAGTAGTACGAGAGGGGGGATTTATGAGCCTGGAGTGGAGTTTGACTGAGCTATGATTATACCATCACAGATGATTATAGTTAGGCATTCCTCTGACCCAGTGCATGACAGAATCCCTCACTTTCCTCTCTTTCTCTCTCTCAAGATCTGTGGGTGTGTGCCAAGCCTCCCATGGCAGTAAAACACCTGCTCGAGCGACAAGGACTGATATGAGCCCCTAGCTGGTACTGCATCGTAGAGGTAGGGATATCTGATAACAGACCTATGGGCTGCAGAGACAGTGCCAGGCCTGTATGCATTACCCTTGGGCACAATGACATCACTCTGCTGAAATACAAACCAAGAGAACAAAAGAGAATACTAAATAATGGCCACCAGAATCCAGTACAATTTATATGGGAGGCCAGCGCAATGGTTTCCAACCTTTTCTTGTCTGAGGCAACCCCCAATTCCCATCAGATAAGCTCAAGGACTTCTTCATAATAAATGTAGACCAAATTTACAGACCAAAATTAAAGCATATACACTTAAAACTTTTTAAAAAATGCGTGTGTAGAAATATAACATCGGACTTTAAATACATTCACGATAGTAGGCTACAGCTTGTATGTGTATATATATATATATATATATATATATATATATATATATATATATATATATACATACACACACGCATACATATGTATGTGTATATACACTACCGTTCAAAAGTTTGGGGTCACTTAGAAATGTCCTTATTTTTCAAAGAAAAGCACTGTTTTCTTCAATGAAGATAACATTAAATTAATCAGAAATACACTCTATACATTGTTAATGTGGTAAATGACTATTCTAGGTGGAAACGTCTGGTTTTTAATGAAATATCTACATAGGTGTATAGAGGCCCATTTCCAGCAACTATCACTCCAGTGTTCTAATGGTACATTGTGTTCTTAGAAGACTAATGGATGATTAGAAAACCCTTGAAAACCGTTGTGCAATTATGTTAGCGCAGCTGAAAACAGTTATGCTAGTGAGAGAAACTATAAAACTGCTGCAAATGGAGCATTCTTTGATGAAAGCAAAGTTTGAAGAACAAAATGAATATTTCAAATAAAAATCATTATTGCTAACCTTGTCAATGTCTTGACTATATGTTCTATTCATTTTGCAACTCATTTGATGAATAAAAGTCTGAGTTTTCATGGAAAACACGAAATTGTCTGGGTGACCCCAAACTTCTGAATGGTAGTGTATATATATATATATATATATATATATATATATATATATACACATAGAGAGAGAGATAACACTATTGTCATTATTCACGTTGCTTTAGTCAAGTTTGCAGTCCTACTATTTCCATTTAGAGTGGTGTTTATAAATCCCCATTATTTAAATTGTTTACTCCTTGCATTTATCCAGCTATGTCAAGTATGTATCCATTACTTACTTATTTATTTATAACTTATATTTCAGTGGTTTGCAAATAACTTTAAACTGGTTGAAAGCTACCAACTACTCCACAATCTTTCCACATGCACCCCTGGCAACCAGTACCCCTGGCAGGGGATCGCTGGGATAGAATATGGTCAATCTCACTGGCCAGCACTTTGTCATCGCGCTAGAAAATAAGATGAGTAAAGACGGAATTCACACTTTTATTGTTCTCATGAATCATAATCCAACGCTATTAAACGTTTACAATACAATAAAAGTGCAGCACATTATCATAATCTTGTAATGACTCCACATAAGGATGCCAATGTGCGTGCCATTCCTTCAGCATGATAATCACTGCCCTGACCTCAAAGCACAGTCAGGCCAATGGCAATGAGGGGCTGTGGAAATTAGACCCACTAATAAACGTAATCAAAATTTCGTTTATCCATTTTGTTTTGACAAACCATGCTCATAGTCCAGATGGCGTTGTGTGTTTTCAGTCTCTGTTCTGCAATCATGATGCTTATTAATAATGCATGTCTCATAAATGACTTATCAGCTCCTTCTCCATTCGGCCTCTCTCTCAGTTCCTCCTCTCTATGTTACGGTCCCATGCACGCTACGGATGGCCGGCATTGGTCCACCGAGCCAATGGAAATGCACGACTTGTTCTACGGCGGTAAAGTTCCAGCTCTGTAACAAATAATTTGTTTTCTTTCTTGTGTCAATGCTTTTGAGAGACTGACTATATTATAGTATGTACAGCCACATTTAAGAATGTCAGCTAATGTGTTTTCTGTGCACAAAACAAAACACAGGGGATTCAGGCAATGACAAAGTAATCATCACTCACATATTTAATTAAAAATGAAATGTAAGGCAATGCAGATTTGTTAAATACACATGTCAAGTGCATTTATTAAGCAATACACAAAGTGTATTGACCCTTTCTTGTCGTGGGGATGTTTACAAGTTTAATGGCTTCTGGAATAAATCCTATTTGTTCTGCATACAAGCGAACCCAAAGCATTCCTGATGGCAGCAGCTTAAAGTCGTTATGGAGGACGTGTGGGGGGTTAAGACGTGCCCCGTACATACGAGACTGGAGCATTTCAATTGCCTCTCAACTCGAGTACGCCTGAGCCGGCGGCTTGCAGATAACAGTGCTAACAGCGCTGTTACAAAACCTTTACATAGCAAATAGTTGTTTGCTGCTATGTTAATGCTCTGAATATCACTACTTATCATTACTTTTAAGCTGATTTAGAGAACTTTGTTTTTTTACCATCATTTCGGAACTGAGGTCAACAGTTGCTTGCAGTCAGTTATTGTCCTTTTTGGCAAATGGATTTAAACCAGCAAATACATTTTAAAAAGTATTTTATTGTGATATTGCATATATGAAATTTGTTGTCTGCATTTTACCCATCCTTGGTTATTAAGGAGGCTGCTGTGAAGCGCCCGGGGAGCAACCTGGGTTTCAGTTTTTGCTCAAGGACAATTTGACATGCAACGATGGGGAGAGCGGGGATCGAACCGGTTACCTTGCGGTCCACTCTCCCCCATGAGCTACAGCCGCCCCAGAAATTTGACCTGGGTGGGACCTGCAACCTTATGGTTACAGAGCAAACACACTAACTCAAAGAGCCACAGCCTCCGTTAAATGAAAATGTTAAAACACTTTTGATGTGATCAGAATATGACAAAGTCAATATCCTCTGACCGAGTTTAGTTCACGTGGGCAGCACAAAATGAAAATCCTGCTCACCTAAACATCGTCATGAAGGAGAACTTCAAAGGCCCTAATGAAACTGAAGTCATAACGACTTCCAGTAATGATCAGTGAGGATGCAGATGGGATTTGACGTTGCTCACACACACACACACACACACACACACACACACACACACACACAAACACACTCGCAGTCAGAATTCGTACTTCATATTCTATCCACTGGGTGTGTAATGACGCCCGTTATTAAAAACAAGTAATTGTCTTACAGCGGGGCTGCGTTATTGGATCTGGGGGCAGCTCTGCAGACACAATTGGAGGCAGCTGGATGTAAAGTCGCTGAGCAGTGAAATGGGCAGCAGGGCTGAGCAGACACACAGAAGATGGTATCAGCATCAAAGGGAGATGCTGGCATTGTGCTGTCTGACCCTTGTGAATGGCATGCAGCCCACCTGTTACCCTATCCCCTCTGGGACTCTCACTCACCCTGTCCCCTTGCCTCCAGGAACCAGACACTCGGTGCATGTGATTACAGTTTTCTCTGGCGAAGGTCTGCAACAGATCATATCCGTACAAAGGCATAAAGATAAATAGTTAATCCTTCTCTCTCTCTCTCTCTCGTTGTAAGACCGACTCAAAGTACAGGTCATTATTCACAGGGGAAGAAAATGCTCGTCTTCTTCTTCTCACAGACACATTTAAGTCTTCAGGAGTTGACTGCTGAGGATGTCTAAAAGGATAATATATCCCCCCTCGCTCATGCCACTGCTTTATACTCAATTCTCCAGTCTGTCTGCCAGATTTGCCATTAGGCTGCTGTCATTACACATATCTGCAATACGTATCCCTTTGTTTCACATCTCGGCTCAGACAGAGCATTCCTTCATTTAAAACAAAGCAGTATAAACAAGGAAAGAACATGTGGTTTTTAGTTATGAAAGGAATGGCAATGTGTACCTTACTCAGGAACTGTAATACAAACACATTCATAAACTCTCCTTCATACATAAAAATCAGCCCCCGGTTTTCTAAGTGCACCGTAAACTGAAGACGACACAATCTAACAAGCAGCATAAAGAGAAAAAACAAATGTATAACGAACCAAAATGCAGTGGGCGTTGATGCTCGTGAAAATATTCAGAGATTTACGCATCATAATTAGGCAGTTTAGTTCAAATTACAGGATAACGTGTGTGTGTGTGTGCGTGTGCGTGTGTGTGTGTGTGTGTGTGTTGCAGGTAATGCCACTTCTACAGGGTAAATCAGTGAATACATGAATAAAGCACTTTCTAAAATACAGCAGCTCTACAATAAACCCCAAAATTGCTGCTGTGATTTATGGGCATACTCATCTGCATTAATGCGATGATTGCATACTCTATTGAGTTGTGAGTTGCTGCCCGGCCAATGCGCAGGTAAACTAGTTAAATTAATTAGTTAAACTGAATCTGTTACTTTGGTAATGAATGCGAGAGGCAACAACTTATCTAACTTGAACAAATGTGTAAATGATTTGAATTGCAACACACTGCCTGCAACTGAAAAGACGTATCATATCTGTGTGATGATGAAGACGTTTTATAGTTGGCTCGTGGGCAATTTACGTAAACACATCGTGCTTTATGATGTTGGACTATCTAAGACCAATCCACGTAATTTGTTCATGATTACTGTTGTAAAGCCAAAGGTTATGAAATGTACCATGTTGACGTGGACCTGACTAAACTAACTAAAAGGAAGCAAAGCATGGGAGGGTGATGATGAGCATGCTAATATCCACCATTTGTAACTAACCCGGCAACGACCCTGGATGCAGGTCAAAAATCAGAAGTCAAATTCAGATGTGGCCTTTCGTTGCCTATTTGGTTCAACAACGGCAAAACAATCCTCCTTTATGGCGTCATTGAACTCTTGTTTAACATTGGCCCCACAAACAGCATTAATCTAGTTCCTGTTCAGCTGTGCGCAGTGTGACTCGGAGATGGCAGGAGATGAAGGAGGCGGACCTCGGCAGTCCCAGTACCCTGCGGTCCGCACTCATAGCCGGCCAGCTGGTGTCATTGGAGCTTTCCTGACTTGGACTGCGAAGGTGATTGTTGTTACCGGGGTTTAGGATAATAGTCCAGTGTCTTAAAAAAACAGCTCTTTACTGGAGTCATTTTATCAGCAGGGTGCTTTCAGGAAGCGTCCATGGCATGGACACATTGTCACGGGAACGATTCTCCTACAGCTCAAAATCTCACACGCACAAAGAAAAAACTTCTTCAATAGCTATAACTGACCTTTCCAATTAGACCCGTCGTGATAGCGTCTATAGGAGTCTATGAGGAAAGTAATTCAGCGGAGAGCCTGATAGCGTCACATTCTCACTTTTGCGAGGGCACGGGGCAGGAAACCATTATATGCCTGTGTAGGTCTGGAAAGACTTTTGCAACAGCACTCCTCCACAAGTGTGAAAGCGTCTGTGCCCAGAAGTATTAAAAAAAAGCACACACACCAGTGAAATTTCTGAACTTATAACCAGCAAAAAAAGCATTTAATTTTTTGTGATGGGGGGGGGAGAAAAAAAACATCTCTGTGTGGATTAGCCGCGCGCGCTCGTGAAGTTAAGCAAGCGCTGTGACAACACCATGCTGTTCTTTGCTAGCACAGTGGCACACTTCTTCTAGTATTTACATAGTGACTGGAAAAGTCAAGCTATTTCCTCCTTTGCCAGACCAAAGGCAGAATAAACAGGCCTTTCAGCCCATCCTGTGGGAATTGATATCCTTTTACCAACCGCCACATAGTTTTTAACATTAAAAAAAAAGAAAAAGAGGGCAAATCCAGTATTTTTTTGTATGCTGCTTTAATATATGCAAAGCTCTGAGTGAGACACAGGGAGAGAAGCAGGGAGTTAGGTTATCAGTGCTGAAGATTGTGATCTGGGAGATCAAGTGTGCGTATCTCGATTTTCAAGTAAAAGTAGTCTTCATCAAACAAAAGTGCACGTTACGCGACATCTTCAGTAATGTCAGAACGATTACAGGTGGAGCTATTCATTATTTCTAGTCTACCTGAATGGACTCAGCCCGTGCGTGTGCTGTCACGTTTTTCAGGAATCTCTCCTGCTGCTCCACTCACCTCCGTCACATCGTTCACGTCAAGCCCCCCCATCCCTTGTCTCATGAAAGGCAGTCCATTACTGCATATTAGCAGCAGAGTGAGGCAGGGAGATAAGGGAGCCTGCTGATCAAACGCACAGACAAATCGCCAGTGACAGAAACACACATTTGTTGCTCAGCGTTTAGCTTTGATCTCTGACTCTGCCAAGTGCCAGAGAGAGAGAGAGAGAGAGAGAGAGAGAGGCAAGTCTCAGCCTTTGAACTGAGGCTTTTCAGAGGAGGTTTCTCTCTCCTATGGTGATCTGTGTCTACACTCTACATAAGTCATCGTTTGCAATCCTGCTCCCCGACCGATAGCGCCGACATATTCAGCAGGACAGTGAGGGGGGGATGGAGGGCGGAGCCGAGTATCCCCATCACTGACAGAGAACATGACACAGGTGATGTTGATGCTGATTGCTCGAGATGCCGGGCCTCCGGTGGGCAGACAGAGGCCTATTAGAGTGAAAGAATTCAACAGCAGTGTTCTTATAAAACCTGCATACACACCGCGGTGCGCCCGGCAGCGGCATCGACGAGTTGTGATCGTGCTTCAACACCGGCAGCGTGTTGACACACACACACACACACACACACACACACACATACACACACGCACACACAAAAAGTTTTGATTGAGCCTTTCTTCAAATCTTTTAATCTGATTTGTTTTGACGCCACACTTCATTTAGTTTGCGCCCACGACTCCCAACATGTGCAAACACATGCATTGGCGGGCGCACACACACACGCATGTATACCCCGCGCACATGTGGGGGGAGACTTTTTTGTAGCATAGTAATAACAGATAAGTGGCTTCTGTGTCTCTAAGCTGTCATCCGTGGATCATCTCATTTCCTGACCGGGCCGGCCCCCTGCGTGTTATTACAAACAGCCCAGATCATGTGACAGTGGAGGGAGATTACTGGGGGAAACTAATTGAGGCTTCTCTGTGTGTCCTCTACTGGAGAACAGTGGGGTGACTGTTCGGCCAGGCGGCCTGATACTCAACCCTCCCCGTGTCCCTCGCAGCCGCAAAATGGCCATTACAAACAATGACCCCGTCAAAGCCAACAGAGCCGGCCAGCCTGTAGTGAACCGGATCGCTCGTTTGAAGCTTCGGGGGAATCCCCTTATCCCGATGGCGGTGTATGGGTATGGGATTAGTGCATCTCAACACCTGGCTCAACGTGTCACCTGATTGGTTAGCTCGTATTCAAGGCAGGTTTAGACTGAGCACGTTCTCCTTTATAAACGGGTGATTGAAACATAAACCACAAAGAAATATGTCATGGATCTCGCTATTCCAGTGCTGCATACTATATCTCTCTTATATATATATATATATATATATATATATATATATATATATATATATATATATACTGATGTGAAGTCAACCTTGAATACACCGTTCTCAGCTTCATCCCTTCCCTAATGCCTTGACCCAGCTACATTATTCATAACGCGTGTTGCTCTGGCTACCGTGTACAACAACTGCCCTGGTCGTAGCGTCACCAGCTCTGGCTCTGTACCATTCAGTGGTATTGTTACCTTCAGTACAATGAGCTGGAGAGAGGCCACCAGCAGCCGCTGCAGCCCACTGGTGGGCAACAACTGTCAGCTAGCATTTGTTCTGAGTGGAGCAGTATGGCTGTCACACAGAGCTATTATTATGATACAGCCCTGGGTCGGGCTGGGGCTCCAGGGTTGACGCGAAGTGATCCAGTGTCATCACTTTCAGCAGCGTACTGTGAGGCCCGAGCGGAGACACATTCACATTAAGAGCGACACAACAATTTCATTTGACGGGGTGAGATACACGTCGAATTACCCAAAAATTTTTTTGTTTTTAAATGCACACACAGACAAGAAAAGTGGTCTGTATTTATCAAGAGCCGTGGAAGGTATGCAGGCACAAGACCTCCCTTTTCAACCACATTTACACAGTGACCCCCTAATACCCACAGCCCTCGCATAACATAAACAGTTACATCTACGCCGGCACTTATACGCACAATCCCAAACACACTTCTCGCTAGAGAAGATCCAGGCCCTGGCCAGTGAAGCAGACAGTGGGGGATGGACTTGTGGAAGGAGTGAGGGATTATATTTCCTCTCAAGATATGGTCCCTGTGTTTTTTTTTTTTTTGTTACGTGCAGTCAGCCCCAGGCCCGGCCCAGTGCCAAGGCTAGCACAGGCGCCGTAGCTGGCTGCACGGGTCTGATAGCACTTTTTACAAGTGGGAATCTGAGAGCCACTGTGCTTTAAAAGCTCGGCTACTTGTGCTGCATCTCAAATGGCATCCTCTCGCCACCAATAAAGCAATAATCTTGACCACTCCTGTGTCAAGTGGCTCTCTGGTCCTAAGTAATGCACTGTGTGTGAGACTGGGAGATTTGATCTGGGCTCATGGGGGTGGTCGTCCTTCTTGGACACCATTCTGGGGTTCGTCCGAATGGGAATGGTGATTGATCTTTCACAGTGCTTGCGGGGCAGTTGATCATTGAATGGTGGCCTCATAAGTAGGAACCAGACAGTCTACCAGACTAGACTGCAGGTCTTATGGGAATCCTGGCTTTGACTGATTGGCCTGTATTCGGTGCTTGATTTGAACGCTTTAGAATCCACTCAGGCTCAACTGATATTGATCAAAAAACTGAACTAAACTGCTAACTGATTATAGTGGAGTATATATATATATATATATATATATATATATTCACTATTAAAAGCTCAACTCAGGGATTCTGTGCAGCAGATTTCCGGCATAACAACAAGCTCTCTAGCGAGCATTACTGCCAACTTACCAATTTGAAGACTATCACAGGCTAACATCATTAAAAAAATTATCCAAGCAACACATATAGTGATTTTCTGAGCGGCTCATTTTCTCAGCCCACCACGGCTCTCCAGCCCACAGAATCGCTGATGATTATGCAAGTTGAAAGATTCAGTGGACTGAAATGCTATGTATCTGTAAGACTGTGATTGTCCATGCCAGCGTGACCAACAACCAATCACTGATGACTACTGTTTGTCGATCCACCATTCTTTCCACAAACTGTCATGACTACACTTCCCCTCCACTCGCATACTGTTAAGACTACACTACACAGATCTTCACATATCCAGTAAAGTACGACTTAGTGGTATTCCAGTGATGTGTTGTGCACTTCCATGATGTTGGGAGGCGTGCAAGAGACAGAATGTCCTTGATGAAAATGATCAAAATTATATTAGAAAACATTTGCAGCTGATACCAATTGCAGATTCTCGCTGAGCCATATTTGCCGACACAGATCATTTTATTTTGGAGCTGGAACACAAAGCTCCAGACAATTTCTTTTCACCACCGACCCAAAAAACGGTTTAAACTGACAGTGTAAACTGTCAACAATTCTACATTTATTCTTTTTATTTTGTTAGTCAATTGTATTCATGATTTGCACAATAACACACAATTCAAATGAAATATAAGATTCTATATCCTATTGATGACACATTATGGTTAAACTGTGTAAAACATTAAAATAATCATGAGCAAATATATTGATGTTACACAATTAAACAACAGAACCTGGGCTACAATAATTAGTCAGCCATTTTGACACAACTCAAACACCAACTAAAATAATAATTAATAATAATTTTTCAGGAGTCAACCCACTCGGCACATTTCCGGAACTAGCAACCCGTAGCTCGGTGCTATCAAACAAAGCCAGATAGCAAAAAGCAAGAAGATCCCTCTGCACCAAAGATCACCGAGATAGGAGCCATTTGGTTTCAACTTTCTGTTTATTTGTGTGCTCGTCTTTTGATTCGGAAAATATATATATATATATATATATATATATATATATATATATATATGTTTATATATATTTATTTTTTTAAATGCCAACATCTGCTGTATTTGGATGCATTGAACACCATAAGTAATATACAAGTGAAATATATGGTTTGGTACATGAGTTCACTCTCTGTACTAAACCCTCTCTAAGTTTGTTCTGCTTCACTTTATGAAGTCAAACTTTGCAGAGACACTGTTCACATATTGTGTTATGATCTGGATGAGGTTTAGACCTTTCAGCTGCATCATTCCAAAGACATAATCATCCTGAAAGTGCTTTTCTTTCCTAGGCGAACCTGAAACTTTCATCTTTGCTGGGTTTCATCTTTATTTAATCTTAACCACTAACATACTGTATATACTGATATTTACACATCTGAACAAAGGCTCACATGGGTTGCCTTTATTATAACACCAACAATATTCAAATAGCCCAGAGATACACCTTTTTTAGTTTGGGTATGTTATTTCGAGCGGAGGCCTAAACAACACGTTGGTTTTTAATAGTTTGGGTGTATCATAAGCTCTTAGAGCTAGTGTTAGGAAGTTAAACAGGTCATAATTCTCTGTCTAATATCATATTTTTATTGCTGTGAAAACATCTTCTTCAAACCACTGTATGTATTATATTTTCTATGGAAACACAACAGTTTACATTACAAGATTACATTTAAACATATCATAACTTTATAATTTACAATACAGTACAAATGTTTGTACTAATGGAGCCTGAACGCATCATAATGTAACTTAATCTAAACTCCGGTGCTGCCGACTGTACTCGCACTCTTGCTGTTGATGTAAACACAGATTTGTTGTTCACGATGTAGCATTAGCAGGGATTGATGTCTCAAAACATGAATGCCGATATCCCAATCACACATTTTTTTATGAATATCTGTTGCTAGCAGTAAAACTTTATTTCACACTATGATGGTTGTTAATGCTACAGAACGTCACAACACAGAAGGTCTACACTTCCCACAATGCAACTCTGCCTTTCATGAGACTCTCCCTGCTTAGTGAGCACACATATTTCAAAATCCACGGCCACGTTTGTAACACAGACTTTGTGAAGACAATAATGTGCAATTGGGCTTAAGCCATTAAGCAGCTTCTTGAAACTTTTTTTTTGCACGCAAAGAATTGCATCACTCCTTGGTCCTTGGTGCCATTCCAGATAATGTTTGCAACCGATGCTCCACCCAACAATCTCACAACCAAATCTCCACCCCCTCCTTTCCAGGTTAGTCATACAATTTCCCAGAATCTTTCGAAACAGACAGTCAGCTTCTGGAGATGCTTGGTTGCTCAAGTTGGAGGCTGTGAACAGAGAAGAAAACCACAGGGATACGCCCTGGATGGGTCTTGACTGTGTTGCAAGACACCCACCTTTTCTGTCGCCCACACAGACGACACTGAATCATCCAATTTTGTACTTTTTTTTTTTATGTATGATGTCCCCTATGCGTTCATCGCCATTTCATTTCGGGCCGTCTCTTAAAAGCGTCAGCTGAAAATAAATAGCAGTGACAACAGGCGCTTAAGTCACTCAACCATTAGCCCCTCCATCTAAAACCTTCAGAGCTAATTGGTGAATCAAATAATCAGAGGTAAGAGGTTTGGAAGGCACCGTGCCACTTGCATCGTGGCTAATGTTGCACTCTTGCAGCAGCGTTAATGCACCGCTCCCTATTCCTGACCCCTCAACCATTGTTCCCCGAAGCACTTTCATTATCCCATCGATGTGATGCGAACGGGTTGCTGTTTCACACAGAACGAATGTATTAAAACTAACATGCTCGTAGAAGTGGCGAATAAGTGACGGAGGCAATTAGAGCAAATTCACAGGTACACTTCCGATTCATTACGGAATTATGGTCGTCATTGACCACTCAGCGGCTCCATAAAAATAATCACGCCCCATTATGAGCAATATTGTGGGGAAGCTAGTTAGCAGGCTACGGTGCAGTGAATGTGTTTATTTACAGCTGGCTGGCTTTTGATTACTCAACATTTGACAAGAACAAATTCACAGTCATGCCAATTTTCTTCGGAACCATCCAGCGTGATGAAGACAACGGGGCTTTGATGGATTCTCTCAGGGGACTGATCATGTCAGCCAGATAGCAGAACACTGGTTAAAAGACACATATCGCTTCTTTTGAACTCATTTGATTAGGTTTGTAAATTACTTGCGTTCCTCGCGGAGTTGCCTTCAAGATACGGAACAACTTGACGTGCAAATGGAAATCAGATTTGGGATTTCGTCTTCGCATGCATGTTACTGGTGACGTGTGAATCTCCTCGCTGTTGACTTTTAGGGAGATTTGGCATCACTACCAAACACACGAGTATCCCAACAAATAACCTCTAGTGAAGTGAAGGCAAAACTAGATGCTTTAATGGGAAAATCATACAGCCTTGATGTATTATAACCAAACAGCATATGAATCAGGCAGGGAAATAGAGAGTGAATTAGAATCACAACATCTCCCATCATTCATTATGATGATCTATGGCTGCTCTTTATGCCCTGACTTGATATTTCAGACTCGTGTGAGGTGTGGATCATTAGGGAAAGCTTTTACCATTAATAAGCAGACGTTGTTTGTTTACATGACTAATACTCCAAGAGGCAATGAGGTTGAAGCATTTAGAGCAGGGCATTCATCTTCCCCACACCAGTAAATACCACCCAGATGCTATTGATATTTACTGGGCTGTAGAGAAAATGGCTAGAGTGGACAGACTTCATCATGTGAGGAGATGTTCGAGGAAGGAGGGGGACGGAGCGAAGGAATGTAGAAATACATGAAGGGAGGGAAGGATGGAAGGATGGTTTAGAAATCAAGTAGAGGAATCCGAAAAAAAGGCCCAGGTGCAGATTTGTTTAGCGAAACACAGGACGAAACAGAAGTCCCCGAAGCAGACAAGTGTACAGGGATCGGGCTATGTTTGAAGTAAGGAGTGACCTGGGTTGGGTTGTTTGCTCAGGGGGGGTGAGCCGTTGCTGTTGTTCTTAAATCGACCAATTAATATCCAACCCGTGGTAAACATGCTCGCGAAGATAACCAGGCGATAAGGCGAACTGTTGAGTTGACTCATGGGTATCCACACACGCAAAGGCGTGGAAGAAAGAGCTGAGCCTATTTTTATCCAGAGCTACTCCCAGTTTGATCTTCAACAACCAAAAGAATGGTCACAAATTAAAAAGGAACAAATTGAATATGCAGATGAAGAAACACTGAATGTAGATGATGCTTCCATACGTGACATATACAGTATATATATATATATATATATATATATATATATATATATATATATATATATATATATATATACAGTTATGGAACTGCAAGCAAGCTGGGTGGATGATTGGTGTACAAAGGTTTACCCAACATTAACCAAGTATTGCCTTTGCAGTTGGAAGATACTCTAATTTCAAATATGTTTTCTTTATATTGATAACAAAAACGAACCTAATTCAGGCGAGATTGAGTTTCTTTCTAAGCACATTTGCTGTTCCAAATTAATTGTACATAACCTTATTTTCTCAGAGGTTGTATCAGGAGTCAATAAATGGTTTGTGGAGTATAAAAATAATGTAATTCTTAGTGTGCAGCCCTCCCAGTCACCAGATCTCAAACCAG
Source organism: Cyclopterus lumpus (assembly GCF_009769545.1). Lineage (NCBI taxonomy): Eukaryota > Metazoa > Chordata > Actinopteri > Perciformes > Cyclopteridae > Cyclopterus > Cyclopterus lumpus. The sequence goes on from NC_046968.1 coordinate 23,424,181, forward strand.
TTGAACACATATGGTCGATTTTGGACCAAGCGGACAACCTCAAGTGGCCACTTCAGGCGAGCTCCATAAGCCAGTCAATCCCTGTGTTTACGTGTTAAAATACCCAACTTCACAGCAGAAATAAACATGTTTACAGACAGATAGAACTCATTGTAGGCCTCTATCTCTCCATCTTATCTATGTCTCTATTTTAGCTGTCCAACAGTTGTTTTCGGTGAGTAAAATTCTAACGTATTATTTTATTCGTTCTACTTATATTTAGTTATTTAGTTAGCACCGGGACCAACAGGCAGCGAAGAGCAACACAGTTTTATAGAATCTATGTTTGGGACCGTTCTATAACACAGCGCTCTCCATCACAATATCTTTTTGAAGTAATGGCACCTCATCCCTCCTGTAGCGTTCCAGAGACTCATACAATCTATACTAAAGCGGTTCTGGCAGCTCATGTTGGTTTTCTCCCGTAATTTGTCACCGATCTGCACATGCACCGACTCACACACCCACACCCACACCCACACCCACACACACACACACACACACTCACACTCACATTCACACAAACTACACCATATGCTGAGTGATCCTGGCACTAATTAAAAGCTCTTGGTGAAAGGTCAGAGAAAGCAGATGCATCGCTTGACCTTTTCCAAACATCATCATAACATAACAACAAAAAAGGGAGTGTGAGCAAACAGACAGGAGCATTAGCATGTTATGATTGCAACATTGACAAGGTGGGGCACCGCTAATGACAAACCGGGTACTGACAGAGATTCAGCAAAAAGGAAGTACAGATCCTGATCCCTGCAAAGCATGTTCCAAAAAGCCCGATAAAAACATGGCTGGTTCAGTCATTCAGCGATCAGTGCTCCCGCGTGGGCTTTGTCGTACCCGGCCAGGGGAGGAGGCCTCCACCAACACACTCATATCTCCTCTGTGTCTGTAACTGTGTTAAATTGCAATTATGTCCTTGTTAATGCTGTAATAGAGCAGGGCGTCTGGGAGCGTGGGGGATGGACACTGAGGTTGGGGGAGGAGTGGAAAGACCACGGAGGTGGAGCACAGTGCAGGGACCCAGTTATGATTCCTCATATCAGTTATGATTCCTCATATTCCCGTAGTGGCTGGCAGGAGACGGGGATAATATGGAATCGTTGATGACTGATGACAGCAAAGACGTGTCTTTCCCCCCTATGGATTATTGAGATTAGTTTTTAGGGCCCGCCCACCTCCTTTCCTTAGACCCGACCAGGAAAAGAAAGTGGCTTAACTTGTCATCCCTTTAGAGAGCGTGTAATTAACGGGCTCTGATGAGCAGCTCAATCTCCACAGACAGGAGGAGATTGGCCTGGTTTTGGAGAAGAGGTGCAGCAGAGTGTGAGTACGTGTGTGTGGCAGACACGCAGAGAAGGAGAGAAAGAGACGAATATGTGCAGCACACTGATGCCGACTTGTCCTTGAACGCATCCTCGCTCATGTATTTCTTATCAGTTCATCATTTCATTCATTTAAAATCCAAATTTTGCAGGTAGGGTTTAATTTAGTGTAAAATTGGGGCAAGATAACCCCCGGATATCTGGCAGCAGAGGCTCGCCAGCGCCATTACATCTCATTTTGAAAAAAACATTGGACGAATCTGTTTAAGGACCAGATGCATTCGTATTAGCTCGTTGACTTGTTGGAGGGGGAGAGAAGAATGGGGGAGCGCCATCGTCAGATCAACACTTCCTCCCGTCTCCCTCGAGGATAAATATTTGAATCAAATTATCTACGTTATTTTTGTCTCTCGCCGTGACGCTGGCTCTCAGCATCGGGGGATACGCTTTCGCACACAAGAACAGTGTTTCACCCGGAGTGGTTTATTTCAAAACACCAGTAGTGACGCGGTGTTAATCCGATTCATAATGCATGATTACACAACGTGTACTGTAGTTCCAACATGCATATGCTGAGGCCATATTTTAAGGGCTTGTAAAACATGCCTGCTGTACTGTATGTGCACTATAGGGAATAACAGAAATAGTTCAGCTAACTAATACAGACGAGTAAACCTTTTAATAATTTAACAATGCTGTTTTTTAATCGTATCCATCCTATTTAGATAGTAGCTAATGCGTGAAACAATGTTGTGAAGGAATACGCTGTAACCAGCTTGTGTCAATATACAGAAGAGCAGGCAAACTGTGACGCCACTACACAAAAAAGAATATTCTACTCATATAATTGTCTCATATAAAAATAACATAATATGCTTTCGATTTGTGAATTCAAAAGTATTTCCTCCTGAGGAATTAGACTCTATGCAAACTGCTTACAGTGGACAGTGTGGATTATTCAGACATAAACTAGGCCACTGTTTCTGGAAAGAGGTGTTACTCTTGAATATTTTTAAGCTACTTTTAACGCTGTGAGCATTTCAACAGAAATTTCATTCACCTATTGTTTTAGTAACATGCTGCCCTTGTACACATAGAACGAGACTCTATAGGCGACTGAATCAAATTCACTCACGCTCTGGAAATATTGTTGGCTCAACCACAATTCCATCAATTGCCCTTTTTTCGAGAATCATCCCTTTTGCTTTTTTTTTATTCCATATCCAGAATTTCCCCGAAACCGGCCGGTCATCCAGCATCCGATCCATTTGATGATATCATTAATCCAACCTGATTTGACATATAAAAAGGGGAGGGGCAGCCCATTCCTCACAGTAATCTGCCAATGTTGAGACGGCGGGAGCACTTAGAGGGAGACAGCGTTGGGAAGGCACAATAGAAAGTGTTTTCGAGGAGCCTGCTCTTAAGTCTGGTCAAACACAAATGCTTCCAGCCATGGGGGGTCTTAACCGGCCACCTCATTGGTCTTTGCTAACTTGCCTGGAGAATCTTAAATTGCTATTAAATGTAAAAAGGCGAAACATCCAAAAAGGTCACAGACAGTGAAAAGGGTTGACTTAATCTGCAGTGGACTGTGCCAACAACTCATAATTATCACAGGGTCTTTATTCACACTTTTTTTTTTTTACCCTGCAACAATTTCACAGTCATGTATATATGCATGTGGGAGAAATATGAACCAAGAAAGCTGGAGGATAGAAACACCAGGAAACATAAGAATAATGTAGACCGCAGAGACACAGAACACAATTCGACAATGAAAGACATATGCGACGTGCTTTCCTCGATGCTTTGCACACGTTCCTCCATGTTTGTCTAACGCAATGGAGAGCTCCATATAGATTCACACCTAAGCAATAACTCCACACCGAGAGCAGATCGATGGTTCAGTGTTGAGACCTGTGTTTCATTGAACCAGTTAAACCAGATCAACCGTGGTGTAAACGCTCAAACTGGATGCAGAGCACCGACTGCAGATTGATTGCAGAACGTTGTTCGAGCAGAAACTTTCAAATTAAAGTTTACTGTATACAATCATTAATGAAGATGTCTTCCATGAATTAACCCGCATGGCTCGCCAGTGTTATTGAAAGGCTTCCCGTGAAGGGGTTGAAGTGTATTTTATAGCTATCGTGGGGACAATAAACGAAGGATGCAATAAACAAAACGGCATAAATTAATATTGGATTTATGAGCAGCGCAGTGATACTACACACGCGGTGATTCAAATTCCCAGGCTCTCACCGCCTCCCTCCCTCCCAATTCAACACGCCTTCACTCCACACTTTGATCTCGAATCCCCAAAACAAGTTACCGTGAGCACTTTCAGGTTCTCCTGCGTTGACTAACACGCAGCTGTGTCCACACACAGCTGCCTCTGAAAGAGAGAAAGACGCATTTGGTGAGAAAGGACAGCGTGTGAACGACACAATGAGATAGGCTGACTCACCCGACCTTCGGCGAAGAACCTAACATGCGAGTTGTACACAAAAAAATCAAAGCGAGACACGATCGTCGAGCCCAACGCTTTGACCGATGAAACAAAAACACATTAACTTTGCGGTGCGATCGAGTTCCCGGGCCGAGGCGGTTTTCACGTGTCTCGGTGTTTGATGAGTCTTTTTACTAAAGTTGGCATAAGCACCTGTATGAGGATTAAATCCCTCAGGAGGCATTTTGTTGCTCTTTTCACCTTAGCCAACGTTGTTATGGTAGCTATCTGAATTGTTGTTTCTTTGAGTTACCTTCTAATCTTTTCACTCCCTTCGTGCAAGTTGTGCAAAAGACAATACGTTGTATGTGTGATTATTTTAGTGAAGGAAAAACTTTTTCTTCGTATATATATGACCGTCTTCAGAGCTCTGGGATAATATTGGAAACCTAAAGGCAAGCATAGTTAGGAGATTATGTATAGACTTTCAAAAGCAGGCGCACCCAAGACTCGTCTCAGTCATTCACTTGCTGTTCCCACAGTCTAGTTAATATTTTCTGGAGTTTTTATGATAACTCAACAGATTTAGTGTGCGATATATATATATAAAAAACTGTAATCCATCCCTGTGCCTTCGCCAAAGACGGTTGAAGATTCGGGAAAAAAAAACAGAAGGAAACTGAGCCATGTTGCAGTGCGATGCCAGACCTTGTTAACCCTCCCCCCCCCTCCGCCATGACATCACCCTGTCTGGGAGCGAGGTACGTGATTGACCTTGAGGTGTCTTGAGACACTACAACATACCCTTTATCTCCCTTTTCCAGTACAACCCCTGAGAAAAACCAGTATCAAAAATAATCATTTAAACAATACAAATGTGTGAGTTTGTATAATACACGGAGCTGTCGGGCTCATTCCTCATTGTTGGGCCTGACCTTCCCACTCTACTCAAGCCCTGAAGATGCAAATCCAAATCGTCTGCTATGAACAACTCGGCTCCTTAAAAAGTGCTTCAAGGAAATACACACAACTATCTGCAATTTATTTAGTTGTGGTTGAAACTTGTTCAATGTGTGTTTGGCCAAATTATTATTTCTATACAAAGTGCATTTCTCAAATAGTTTTGAGAGAAGCCGTAATACGGTAACTTATTTTATTTATTTATATTGATGTCTGAGTGCTGTGACTTTGACCCCAGTACTTGTTCCTTTTTATTGCCTGCAATGTTATTGAAGGCCTCAATATTCCTCTGTCGATAAAACATAAATGCCTGTGTCGTTGATTTTAAGTGGCGTACAGACATGTAGACCAGAACCTTTATGGGCGAGTGACCCGACGACGTGATCATAGAAAGGAAGACTGGGTTTTGTTTTTTGGTTTCGCGATGACACGTTTTAAAGCGAAGGTGAAGAGTTGTTGCATTTTTTATTTTTTTTATTTTTTCTGTAGACTACCTTGGACTTTGTGCAAGCCACACATGATGCTGTGTGCTCACTTTAATTAATTTCTGCAGTACAATAGACAACTCGTTCAGAAAAAGCTTACCTAAAGGTTCGTGGGATGCTGATGGTAGACGATGTCCTTCAGTCGCCCTTCATTCACAGGCGTACCGCGTTCATTAAACACGCTTGCCAGGATTTTAGGATGCTTTCAATTGCTATTGTTTTTGATAGTATTTATGTAAACTCACACACACACACATACACACACACACACGGACATACACGATAGTGAACTCGTAAGTCATTCTGTCATAAAAGCAGTGTCAGCGTCCATCCAAAACAAGGCTTTTGTCTGTCTAAAAGAAATAGTGTTGGTCGGGCAGTGTCTCTAACAATGCAATAACCAAAGAGGCCACACACACACACACACACACACAGAGGCCTACGGAGCTCTACATGTCACACAGCAGAGCGCTGTCTGATTACAGCAAGTGATAGAGGAGAGGGGAGTTAACCTATCTACCAGACCATCTGAAGCTAAAACAAATAAGGAGAGGTAGGACTGAGACGGAGGGGCAGGGGGAGGGGCGATAAAGAATACAGAAGACCAATTAAAGAGAGACGAGGTCGGATTATGGTGAGAAGGTGGTGGGTGATCACGGGGAGGAGAGTGGATAAAGCAGTGAAAACATCAATATTTACTTAATCCTCCATGCAAAGGTGACAAGGAGAAAGGCATTAGTATACAGGTCAACAACAGTATGTTAACGATGTGTGTTCAATACAAAGAATGGCCGAAGAAAGGGTGATCTGAATGGACTGAGCAGGAGGATGACGGAGAAGGGAAAGAAAGACAGGAAGGAAGGAACGAAGGAAGGGAGAGAGGGATGAAGGGAGGGAGAAATAAAGACAGACAGAAAAAGAAAGAAACAAAAAAAGAGAGGGAGGGAGGAATACAGCAAGAAAGAAAGAAAGAGAGGGGGAGGGAAGATGGGAGAAATAATTAAGAAAAAGAAAGGGAGGGAGGAAGGATAAAAGAAAGAAAGAGATACATAAAACAGAAGGAGGGAGAGAGAGAGAGAAAGAAAGAGACACAAAGGAGGGAGTGAAGGAGGGAGGAAAAAGGAAGGAAGGAAGGAAGGAGGGGAAGTGCCAGAGAGAAACATTTTATGGTCAGCTGTCCATTATTGCTCAGCCATGAAATCCTTTATGTATGAAATATGGATATTTCATACACCTCTATGAGCGGTAGTGAAGTATCTGCTCTGATGTTCACACACACACACACACACACCGCAGACAGACAGTTCAGCCTGAGACCAGATGGTTCCAAACGCACACACACACACACACACACACACACACACACACACACACACACAGGTGACTGATGAGGCTGTGACGCTGGTGCGTTTTTAGGGGCTCGCACTGTCTGGACGCCACATAGGCGGCTGGCAGGCCGATTCCAGCGGCAGGTGAGTGTCCGGATGCATAATTAACAACCCGCTTTGGCACCCGACAGCCTCAGAGGTCACGGCGTCCTCTCCATTAGCCGGGCGCAAATCAGCCTCTGGATCACCTGAGCACGTCCTTGTCCCAACAGCAGATTGCCCAGAGGACATCAGTCACATTATACAGCCCAATCAGCGGCCGGGACTCACACAAAGGCCTGACTCGAGACAGCTAGAGATAGAGTACAGGGGTGATGTCTCCCGAATGAAGCCGAGCTGCCACTCAGGGCACATGGGGGACCGAGCACACACTGCACAAGGATACGACCTTCCACATGCGGACGCATTCCTCCACCGGCACTCGTCAAAACAGCAGGCGGTTTTCTTTACTCGACGCTGGATATATATTCATACGTCTCTTTAATCGGATTTGCAGCAGTAATTCCACCGATGGGCGCAAATGTGTTTCTTTTTAAATGTCAGTCCCCTCGCAGGTCAGGGTAATTGTGTTTCTGAAAATGCCACAGCGGGTGTCACCGCCTTTAATTTATCGTGGACGTTTTGTGGCATTTTGTTGAGATGTGTTGAATAACATCAAACACCAATGAAAAAAAAAGTGACAAGATTACATGAACTTTTGTAGGAAGACCTCGGCTGTGCCTCTCTGCCTGCGACCGAGCGATGGGATTTTGAAGCAGGAAGCGGCGCCTCTGTCATCACAGCCGTATAAGTCCTGCTCCAGTAATACTAAATACTGAGATCAGCAATACCTCGGGTCTGATGGAAGCTCTAAAGCTACTTCAGACCGCTCACCAAACAAACTATTTGTTCCCACTCAGACTCCAGCTCTAAATCTCTGGGCTCCCATTGACCTGGAACTGGGCCTCAACACAATACTGAAAGACTCCTTTGAGAGAGCCAGTGCGACAGGCAGGAGCAGGAGGGGTTTGAGGGTAGGAAAGCCGGGCCGGGGTACTGTGGGTAGAGGGTCCCTTAGCTCCTGTTTCCCAGCTTAGAGGGATGGGCCCAGGGAGATGAAAGACCCTCAGACGCCGTGTATTGAGCTCTAGACAGGTCTCACAAAACTATAGATGCGGTAACACAGGGGCTCCTTCAAGGCCGCGGAATGGCTGCTTTCAAAATCGGCGGGCCCGATTGTCTTTCTTTAGAAAGCCGCCGTTTGACTTCTGATTGTGAACAATGCAGTGGATATGTGGTATTGTTGTGGCTCAATGGAAGGCTTCATTTGGGAGGTTTGAAGCTGCGGCGAGATTACAAATTCAAACTTTTGGCCCTTTTCATGCTCTATCGAGTTGAACTGATGAAAATCAGCAGATTTCACATTTTTTATGTCATTTCAGAGGCACATTTTCTTAACACTTTAGGTTTGGTGATCTCATAAAGGCCCCCCGTTTCACAAACCGACAGCTGTGATAAAGGTTTAAACCGCTTTATCGGTACATTAGCAAATGGGTGGATTTAGGAGCTATCAGACTGCACTCTGGCAAAACTAGCCGAGTTATATTTATGTTGTGTTTGCTTGTTCCTTCAAAGCTTTTTGCTCTTTTTCTCAGACACAGTTGATATGTGGTAGTAATAGTTAGACCAAACCTTTCTGCCACATCTAAATATGTAAGTGACGAGGATGCACGTGAATTAGAATCACTGCTTTATACTCATTCAGTTGTCTAAAAAAAAAAAGAAACGCAAAACCTGCCAAAACCCAGAGAGCAGCAACGGTTGCGTCTGCCCCACTCTTCAACAGGCGATGGCTCCAACACAGTGTTGTGTTGTTCGCCACTCAAAAGGGAAGACGGAGATATTCATGACCTGAAAATAATTGTCGTGTCATTTTTTACGCACGGAAACTGCGTTTTTCAGATTTCTCCGCCTTTCTGTGGCAGCGCTTTGGATCCTTTCTCCTTTGAAGGCTTTTGTAACGCTCATCTTTCAGCGAGTAACAACGGTAACAACATCACAATGTGACACCCCCATTATGTATCCGCACCTTTGTTTGCGGCAGACAAATCCATTCTGGACATGTCAATGCCCACATAAGCAAAATCATCACTTTGAGTAACAAAAGGAGAGTGGACCACACAACCTCTATGGCCCCTCTGGCCTAGTTTCCCTTTGCTTTCTCAGCCAAGAGCTCCTCATAGAGCTCGGCCCACGCTCCCATCCTACTTGTCTGTCAGCTCGCTGAGATGTGGAGGTTTTGTTTTTAGTTTGAAAGTGTCTTTAATCCTCTCACAAGTCTGAAAGCAGTTGGCTGGTCGGTCTTGATCATGTGACGAAGGGGCTTTTTGTTCCCCTTTGAAGATATAGATGTGGATTAATGGTGAGCGCAACTGTAGAGCTTGGCAGTTTAAATGTATGTAGAGAGGCAGTTCTAAAGGAAAGATATGCTTCGCTATAAACCGTATATTTGCATGATAAAATGGTGTTTTGATCTGATGTGGATGTGAAGCAAATTGCATGGAGAGACACTCAGAGCGACGGTTCTCTCTCATAGTTCAGGACCTCATTGGAGTTGAGGGAATGAAAGACTGAAGGAATAAAGACATCAATTAACCACATTTAGATGTCTTCACTTATTCATAAAGTGTGGTACACACACACACACACACACAGCCCAATTAGTTGGACTGGCCTTTGCTATTAACATTCCAATGAGGGGAACTGTCAGTCTGAGAGAGATGATCTTCTGTCTCAAGAGAAACCTCACACAGACACACACACACACACACACACACACACACACAGAGAGAGAGAGAAAGAGGCCGACACATGAATTCACAAATGAAAAAAAAGTAGAGAAAAAGCTAAAAAAGCATGCAAATACTGAGACTGGCGCACGTTAAAGCACAACCTTCCTCGACATCAGCGATTGGAGAACAAATTAGTTAAAAGAATAACTTTGGCCTGTGTGAATTCGATTGAGCAGATTTATGCTCAACGAGCCGAAAGCTGGAACCGCTTGTTAATTATGTTGGAAAAATGACCTCAGACATCGATAAGACATTTGTATCATATTTAAATCTGTCAATTCAGTGAGAATAACCGTCTGGCCAAGCCCAAAGACGCCGAGGCTTTCCTCCCAAAACTGATTTACGAGCATGGATTCTACTTCTAAAACTACTTAAAAACAATTTAAAGAGTCAAACCTTCGACCATAATATAATATCAGTCATATCTGGTCACTCTACAAATGGTTTTAACACAGGAGGTTTTTTTGCTGTAGCAGCAGTGGTAGTAGTGACACACTGTAGTGATACACGGCTCTTGGAGGCAATTAAGGTACTTTAAAACAACTAGAACCCGATTGCCACAATTTATGTCAAACTCAAACTCCTTTCTCGGGGGTCTTAACTCGGACAAATCTCGAATAAACGTCCATAAATCATTGCAAAAAGACGCTCATGACGACTTCAAAACTTGCCCGAGAAATTTGGTGTGGGGGGGCGGGTATAACTCTAGTTTATCAGTAACTCCTTCATTTAGTCGGGGTGGAACTTTTAATGCAGAGCTCGATCATATAAAGTGGACTGCCGTGAAATGTACTTTGTACTTTATCCTCCGTCATAAAACAGTGACTTTTCTCGGCCCTCCTGAGAAACACCTTCACCAGCTGTGCTTTGTCACACAGTGACACCGATGTGCTTTCCCCACAACAACACTTCCCCCGCTACCAGCTACCTTTCTGATCTGTGACATGACTGGAGAATTGCTCATTTATTTCTTTGTGTGCGCCTGCGTGTGTGTCTGTGTGTGTGTGTGTATTCTGCTGAATATATGTTGTGTCCCAGCATCGCCTCCCGGGGTCAGGACTTTATTTACCGATGGAGTCTGGTGTTGTGTGTAGCGGGAACACCGCCGCCACAGATCACTACACAACCTTAATTATGTTATCCGTCAACTCCGGGTGTAAATATCCCGGAGAACGTGTCGGCCGGGGCCCGGTGGGGAAACGCGCGCTCGAGCCACAAAAACATACGTCAACCGCATCCAGTCATTTTGGGTCGCCATCATTCACAATCTATTCTTGCCATCTGACTGGGCGTGATCAATATGTCTCAGCAGGTACAGTGCACCTTTTTTGTTTACTATCTCAGCATCTCACCAGGTCCCAGAGAGAGAAGAGGGGAGGGCGACCAGAGAGGAGAGTCAAACCTCACTGCGAAGGATAAGGGTGAGACCGAGACAGATAGAGACACACCGGGTGAGAAAAAGAGGGGGGGGGGGACAGACAGTTCAATCATTGAACAAAGTAGCAGCTTCTCAAGAACTGCTCTAGGCAGAGCTGCTCTGTCACAGATTTAACATGTATCACGCACGTACAGTGCATGAACAGTCACACACACGCACACACACACAAGCACACACACGCACAGACACATCTCGACATACTTCAGCATGAGTAGTACTTGTCAGACTCGGTGCTGTTTACCCATAGTGAATATATGAAATATGGAGCACGGCTGTGTCAGGCAGCCTGGAGTCTGTGGGGTAAGTAAGCGCCCCGTGCCAGAGAGAGTTCAGGTTTGTTTTCAAAGGACGTTCCAGCCAACACTGTTGTTTTGGCTCTGAGGACCTGCCTGAGCCCATGCCGCAATAATAACTCACTCTTGAGATAACTTTCAATACTTTCCCACTCCGCCGTCGAACAGCAAACAAATCTGAGAGCCGGGTGCGTGCAGAAGTAACCACAGCGCGCGAGCCATCCGCTGCCCCTTTAAGAGTCAAGAGCTCAGGCCCAGTTTTAATTAAATTCGAGTCAGTCGTGATGTATTTCGGGAATCGATCGCCCAAACTCAACTCTGCAGCTCACCGAGAGGGGAAAGTGTGCAGGTTGAATGCGTTGCATATTTGCGGTGTCTTAATAAACGCATCATTGCCCGACACAAATGACGCCCGACTCCCTTCACATATCTGAAACGGTGCATTTTGTCTCCGTCCTAATGATGCGTATATTTGTCTCAGTGGTGTGCTCGTTGATCTGTAGCCGGTATTTTAGTGTCACCGGCCTCGCCGCGGCGACAGAGTAATTACCATGCGTGTGACCCTCTCCCATCCGGCGCTGTCCTGCCTAATTGTGGCTGTCACCGCGACTTCCATTTAGCTCCAGATAAGAAACCGCTGGATGCCGATACACGGATACTCAAGTCCCTTTTTCACAGAGGCCACATCAGGAAGATAAATGTGTATACTAATAACTCTTTCACAGCCTCCACTCCGGCTGTTTAATGCCTGCTGGCTGGTGACTCATTCTCATCAGCGCAGGGCAGGCAGAGGTGTGATATTACAGTGGTGTGTAGATTGATATTTATAGCTGGTATTGAGAGGCAGCGGTGGACATTTTTAAGGGGAGACACAATTTGGCACAAAATTATGCACCTACAGTGCATAAAGTATTCACAGCGCTTCACTTTTTCCACATTTTGTTATGTTACAGCCTTATTCCAAAATGGATTAAATTCATTATTTTCCTCAACATTCTACACACAACAACCCATAAGGACAAAGTGAAAACAGTTTTTTGCACATTTTTGCAAATCTATTAAAAATAAAGAACGAAAACATAACATGTACATAAGTATTAACATAACAAAATGTGGAAAAAGTGAAGCGCTGTGAATACTTTCCGGATGCACTGTATATGCAAAAGACTGCCCTCACACACAGCTGACAACATACACGGCACAGGGAATAGGGCCATGCTGTGTGTGTGTGTGTGTGTGTGTGTGTGTAATGTGATGGATAATGATTCGCCTGACTACCTATTTGCTCATCATGAGTGCGACCCAACAGCAAAATGTGCCATTAAACCTTAGGATTATATAAAGAGCCTTACATAAAGCCTGGAGCCAGCTACAAATACAGAACCCAGCAGCCTTAACCCTATATATAGGTCTGCCAGTGAATTATTCAATATGAGTGAAGTCACACACAAAAAAACATACAAATCTAGGCAACTACTCAACTCAAGTACCCGGCCTGCATCCCTGCTGAGATTTGAGGTCACCACTGTAAAGTGGTTTGAGCAAAGTTTGCAGCTGTAGTTTTTTTAGTAGGCAGTAAAAAATGCAGTGAGAGGTGAAACAGAGCTGCAGATAAGCAGGTAAGCCTGCCTGGGAAAGTGAGATAAAAGACAGATTCATGTTTTGTTTTCATTTTTTTCGTTTTGGTTCAAAATTGTTAACCGCTGGTGGCTGCGTGCGATGCCGCCGGCATGAGACCCCTTTGCGAGCCACACCCGGGACCCCGTGTGTCGCGTGGGAAAAATAAAGTACGCGAGAGCAAATATGAATCGGACAACAGCGGAGGGAGACGCGTGCTCGCGAGGCAACTGCTTGACCTTGCTGCACGGTGGGAGAATTCATCAGCTGTTGGCATTTTTCTCAGCGTGAGCTTTCTTTTATGCAAAACATGAAGCGGGTGTCCACAGCACATAATGTTGTCTCGCGGAAGACACACACACACACACACACACAGACACACACAAACAATCGCCCCCTCGCTGCATGGTTATCTGTACACGGGAACACAAGCTTACTTTCTACACACACACACACACACACACACATACACACACAAATATGTCAACACGTCGAGGCAAATGAGAGAATGGCGCTCCCTTTTCCCACGCCCTCGTTTTTTTTGTTTTCCCATTCAGCTGACGGACATTCCCGGTAAGTCTTCCTGGCATCACAAACACCAGATCCCCACCGGGATTCAAGGACACAAAACAGCAGGAAACGCGTGATCGCACCGCACTGATCGGGACAACAACTCCAGGCTAGTTTTGTGCATGTGTTTTGGTGAACTGTAAGCTGACCCTGGATCTGTGTCCCATACCCAGAGGGGAGCTGATGGATGGGATGAGTGGAAGACCACTTGGCCAAACTTGAAAGCCCTCTTTCTTGGACCGTGGTGGGCCGGTTTGACTCTGTTTGGGCAGATATTTGTCCGAGTGTTTGTCTCTGCGTGAGTGTTTTGTGTGCATGCTAAGATCCTGCCACGAGTTTCCTTAAAACAAACGATTGAAGATCTAGAGAGATTTTTTACATTTTTTTTATCTAGTTTGTGCAAATGAGACATCCAGGGGAGAGACTGAAAAGGGACAGCGACGGCTCTCTTCTTCTCTCGATGCGAGTGCCTCTGCAGGAAAATGTTTGGCGTGCGCTTGATAATTCATAAAGGGATCGTATTAAAGGTCTTGACACAGCAAAGGGAAACAACTCTTTGATGTTATAGATTGAGCCTATTCTCTACAGGTCGCAGCATGCATTGCAAGCCTAAAGACCATTACACATAGATTTTTTTTGCCCCCCATGTGATTAATTTGTACACTAATATTGTTTTTTTTTTTTTTAAACTGTTGTTTTTGTCATGAGTAGCCCACCTTCAAAAAGAAAACCAGTTAGTGGCGAAAAAGTGGCATAGGTTTTTTTTAAAATATATTTCCGGAGTGACTTTTCTCAGCTTTCGCACTGTGAATAAAGATATCAACCAATCGCTGTGTTTGTAACGGATATATTCAATATGTACACACAATTGTACGACAACACAGAACCAAGACGGCAAACTTTAATACTCCGATCAACCTCAACAAAGAATCATTCCACTCCTTCTGTTCCTTCCTTTTTCAAATGGAAAGGAAGGAACGGGGTCAAAAGGATCTATTTGAATCTTTTATTGAAAAAGTGTTGCAACTTGCTGCCGGTATGAATAGTTTAATGCGAATTATTCATCATGAAATTGGGAAGGCCACTGGTGTGTAAAGACCTAAAGTGGCCATTGCTGTGTAGCAATCTTATAGCACAAGAAACTTTAGGAGAAAGAGGGGAAAAATACATTTTAGGAACATTTTAGGAACCATAATGGTTAGCCGGGTGGGCAATCCACTGAAAATGTTCCATCTGGATCTCATCACAGAGAGGCTGAGAGTGGCTCGCTCTTACTGCGGTGACTGAACTCACCACACACACACACACACACACACACACACACACACACACACACACACACACACATACACACACACACGCACAATGACTCATCCTCGACAGGAAAGGGAAGTGGTGTGCAGCTAAAACATGTCTAAATGTACCTAAAATGAATTGTTTGCATCCTAAAAACATAGTTTTAAGTCAAGATGGCCACATAGGAACATTTCACTGTCTCATGGCTCCGTTGATGTACAGTTCGCCCGGTGACGTACAACTTCCGCGATAGGAACACTTATGCACTGTCGTTGTAATTAAAATGAAAGATAATGGCTTCACCTCGAGGCTGAAAGAAGGCCGCTAAAATCTGCAGCTCAGGGAAAAGATAGAAAAATTAAATAGCACTTTTTTTCCTCGTCTCTCAGTCTTCGGGGCAAGTTGTGAGCTTTTACCACTACTTTACTCTCTCACTCCATCCTTCAACCACCTTTCCTTTTCTCCTCTGGCATTACAGACAACTCCTATCCCGACATCCCATCATACGCTAACTAAAACAAAGAGATCCAGTGGCTCTGTAGCAACCAGGCTATGTACGGACCACCTGGTGTACTGGGCTCCAGCATATATTGTAATTGATCTCAAATGTTTTCATTAAAGACGGCAGTTTATTTGCATGAGAGAAATACTCTCTCATAAACTTTTTAGGCCGTTTTTCGGTTTACCATTCTTTCGCATTCAAACACTATGTTGTGGACAAGCACAACTACTTACATATACATGTGTGTTCACAGTATACAGAAATTGGCTAAATATAGATTCCACTGTTATTTTTAGGAGAAACATTTGTCCCTACCTAGAAAGTGGGGTGTTAGCTGGAATAAGTGAACATTCATCATGAAGAAATTAGAGAACAAGACAAGTGGTAAACATTGACTCCATTTGCTCTTCATCCAGCCACTTGACTTCAAATAGTGTGTGAGATGAAAAGGGGGCTCGCAAAGAGGGCAGAAGTCCTCGCTAAATGTACGAGTCAGAGAAAGAGCAGGAGGAGAGATGCTCCCCCCCTCCTCTGCCAGTGCTACCCAGACTGAAATATAATTGTATAGATCATCAAAGGGTTCCTTCCCACTCACTTCCTGCTTGCTATAATTAGACCTGTGCTCTCTCTGGCAGCCACCACCAACTTTAAGAACACTCTCTGCCTTGAGCCGGCACAGACACTGGCCTGGGTTCAAATGCTGTGCTTCCTCTCTGGAGGGCGCTTCTTTTTTTTTCTTCTTTTTTTTGAGGAAGGAGCTCTGAGCTAGCATCGCATGCGTCATGCAGCGCTAATCTGGAGTGTGGGACCAGCTAGTCGATGGGTACCTGGGGGACCCCAGATCAGCGCTGGACATCAGTCATTAGGACGGGAGGAGAGCTGTGGAGTGAGGTGGAAAAACACTCAGCTAACGACCACATGGCCTCAGCCGCACAGACCTGAACCAACAGCCCTGACCCCTCGTAACTCATGCGCGCACACACACACACACACACACACACACTCCAGATCCTACTCACACACACACATCCAGATCCTTCAAGAGGGCATAACAGCCCAACAGTTTGGAAAAGCAACTGTGTGACCTACAGCAGAGCAAATTCCCATGTATCCAGTGTGACTCTGCACGTGTGTATGTGTGTGCACGTACGCACGCATGAACTTGTGTGTGTGACAGAGAGAGGTGGAGTTGAGGCTTTTTTTCTATAGAGCGAAAGCAAACAGTCCATAAAGAGGCCCTGCCACTCTCCCATTTCAATGTAAATCAGCCTGACTCTGTTAGGGGGTTAAAGAACTCTCTAGGGGCCTGGCGACTACCACCGCTGGGGTCACACATGCACACGCACACACACGCACACAGGCAAGCAGAAGCACACAACACACAAATGCACAGGCACAAACATGCATGCGCACACACGCACGTTCTGAGGCGAGAGGCCCAGATAAAGAGCTCAGAGAGCCTGTCAGAGTGTCAACTCCCATTAGGCCAAAGGCTGTTGTGTGTGTGTGCAGGCAGGCGTGCTGCTTTTTGCATTTCATTCAGCACACACACACACACACACACACACAATCTTTTCCTCACACACACACACACACACACCCTCCCAGAGCCGCCCCGCCTGGCTGACATGCTGTTTCAGACAAGACACACAAAAGACAACGGATCCCGCCTGAAAAGACAGACATCTTCTACATTTCCTACATCACACACAGCGGGGAGAAAAGAAAGAGGGGAAACAAAACATGCACTAAATGATTTTAGATGAGCAGAGGTTGTGCCTCTGTGGAAGTTGTCAGGGATCTTCGACGTAATTAACCACGCGAGCGAACAAGAGCGTAAACTTCAACAGCAGCGATGCATTTTAAGTTTCCAGTTTCCAACATCAGAGTGCAATGTTTATTTGTCTTTGCGATGTAAACTGTGATATCATGCATTATTATACAGTAACCGAGTGGAGAGCTGGGACTTAACCACATCTAAAGACAGGGATGCGGAGGCTTAAAGAGCAGAGAAGTCTCAGAGAGGCTGCGTAACCTCGGTGACCTGCACAATTAGTGCTGCACTCCCTTGGCTGCCTGTGGCCAGCAAGTTGTGTAAAGTAGGATGGGGCTGTTAGGACACGAACACAGAGGACAGGAGGGCTGGTTTCCTCCCACAGAGCCTCAAGAAGCACATTACAACCTGAAGAGGAGGGGTAAGCATGCCAACAACCGCCTAGAGATGAAAAGAGAGGTGAAGAAAGAGAGCGAGAGGCGGAGAGCAACCTTTTTTCGAGCCACCAAAACGCCTGTACATAAAAGACACACTGTGAGCCGACTCGGCTGACTCAGGCAGGTGTGTCGTTGTGTTGCAGCCCAAAGCATTGGCATGCTCGGGCAGCAATATCGGCTCTACCCGCATAATCAGCGGTGTCGATGCCGAACAGGCTGGAATGACTTGAAGTCTCTCGGTGCTGCTCGTTGGTGAGGATCCCTGCTCTTTAAATAGTGCTCCTCTTGCCTTCGAGTCTTTCATGTCCAGAGTGCAGGCTGACAGCTGGAGCTAAAAACAGTCATCTGAAAACAGCGTGCGCTTGATCTAGGAGGGGAACTCCAGCCACCACAAAACATCCCATACCCACACATGGCTAGTCATGCTTCTGACACACATCTCAGTCTGCCTCCGCTGCCTGTTCAAGAATGCTTGAAACCACAGCCCCCAATCCCCCCCGCCCCCCTCCCTCCCCACAGGGCGAGAGACCGATTCGCAAGCGCGCCGTCAGAATCTTTCTCGTACACGTGCTCATTACCGAGTTCACTTTTCACCCACATACATCTTTCCCCGAGTCGAGGGATTGGCCGCGCATCAGTCATGGCCTACGTGTACACACAGGCTCAGACCGGCAGGCAAACAGAGAGACAAACACAAAAACAGACGCACACAAATTGCTCATTACGGGAAATACTGCCGACGTCACGGTTCACATGGGCTCAGCATAATCCACATGAATCATTAACTTATCAAGAACCCGCGTGTTTCAGCGACACACCCGAGACCCTGGAGGAGAGCGGAGGAGGCCGAGTTGAGGAAGCCAAGGTGCGCCAGGCTCCCTCACACTGATATACTACAAATGAAATATGTATTTGAAGGTGTTTTTGCTTTTCAAAACTCTGGCACAGAGATCACAGAGCCTGCAGTAATTAGGTTGGCCAGAGCTCATATGAAATCTTCAGATATAGCTTTTCACATTTTATAGGAGGAAACCATTGGCAATTTGGTGATGTGACCCGAAAACATTGTGTACAGAAACGTGGTCCCGGAGATTTAGATAAGGTGTATTTCTAGATTGGATATTTTTTTTTATGCATGTATTTGAAGAATGTATTTGACCATATCAACACATGTCCTTGCCAAAAATCTAGCTGGAATTTCTTTTCAAAGTTATTCAAATGCTACTTGATGCACACAATGATTATATTTGGAACTTACTGAATATAGAAGTTAAAATGTTTGTTTCGGTTTGGCTGGTCTCATCGAACATTCGTAGCTATACCTACGAAGAATTATTCATAGATATCCCATGAAGTTGACCGTTAACGCCCACTCAGCGCGGGTGGGAGTGGCGATGAATGGGTCCAACGTTGACTTTATTTGTCACGTAACTTGTGCACTTTAGAAACTGCACTTGCGTAGTTCTTTTAACCAAGACGACAATCTGTTCATACGCCTAGTTTAGTAGTTGTGTTGCCTGAACCACAGTAGTTTCCTGTGAAGAGGGATGTTTATTTTGGAAAGACTGTATGCGAGCGTAAATGTGTGGCTGGCATTTTTAGAAAAAACGCACAATAAATAAGGTGTAACTTTTCGTATGATATCATGGAAACTGTAAGAGGATATATTGTTTGGTATCATATAGGAGATATGATTAGGGATCCATACCTATCGGTGTTAAAAATAGGTTTAATTCATGAATTCAGACTAATCACCAGATATATATATGGATACCTGGTGATTATAAGTTGTAATTAACTTTCAAAACCTGTCTAAAAAATACATACACATACACAATCCTGCATTGTGTTCCAGTCCTGGCTCGACACTGTGCCGCTCTGCTCAACCAACCCTAAAACACCACCAACCTCACTGTCACACAATACCTGTTGTCTCTGCCATTTGGCTGCAACAACAAAAAGCTTCCATTCAGCTCTGTTTGTAACAAGGGCAAGGCTGATGCTGTGAGAAAGCAGGCAAGTCAGCAACATTTACCTCTTAGAGAGATGAGAAAGCCCAGGGCACTGGCCACAGGCCCAGCAGCATTCCTGCCTATGAAGTATAGATAATTGTTTTGAGGGCCCCTGTTGAGAGCCGCTGTCTCATTTCCATAACTCCATAGGAGTGGACATGATATAGTAGTGTGGGTACAATGAGGCGATGAAAATGGCAGACTGTATAATAACCCTCTGACAGCTGCAGCTGCATGCTAGCTAGTTAGCTCGCCTCTATCGAGAAAATCACATGGGAGTTGGCAGGATTTCAGAGAGATGAAAGAAAAAGGGACATGACTGAAAAACATAGGAGGTAACAAGAAATGCAGTGAGAAGACAAGAAGGATGTCAAAAAATGGAGAGAATATAAAGTGCGATTACATAGGCCAAGGCTCATTGGTATGAATTATCATCGGCTGGTATCCATGATTGGAGCTGTAACCTTTGGTAAAGGACTCTACTTGATCCACGACACGGCCACCAGCCCGATGGGAGATAACATCAACACCAGCACACTGACACACACACACACACACACACACACACACACACACACACACACACACGCAGATTTAAGTGCATTGCCGAGAGATAAAGAGACACACCCATAACATACACTATCTGGAGACTATATTCATTATTCAGTCTTCATTAGAGGAAATATTAACTGATCCCTTTCTATCACCTCACTTGAGGTACTGGGAGGAAATGTAATATGATGTAAATTACTGGGATATTATAATATAACAAATGATCCCATTAACAATGCCTGGATGGAGAAAGAGATAGCGGCAACGGTTGGAAGACTTGATTTAACTTGAGGAATGGAGACCACAGAGGAGGGGAAGACTTTATTTAACATGCAGGATAGCGCTTGTCTATAGCCCCAGGAAGGACCGAAACACAGAGCTACTTCGGCACTCCATCCACCAGGAAAAGTGTCGAGAAAGGGTTTTCCCTCTAATGGAAGCCATTAATTATTATATACCTTTATGCAGTCATCACTATCTTAAGTTAAATCCTGTGGAAGGGAGTGTGTATTGTCAGTGGAAGGGGGGGACGGGGACAGACGGGGGGGACGGGGACAGACGGACGGACAGAAACAGTCTGTCTGTCTGTCGCACACTTAATGGCCTGCACACACTCTGGACATGTCTTATGGAACTGGCTGATGTTATCAACAGATGAATGGCCACGCAGGTCAAAGGTCAAGTCCAGCGCCAATGTTTTGACTCTGAAACCCTGTGTGTTCACTCTGCTTCCTCTCCCCTTAATCCCCACCAGCTGTGTGTGCGGACATGCACTTAAGTGATTGAGGCTAATATCGAGAAAAAAAATTGCTAAAGTCACTGCTGCGTGCGTGCGTGCGTGCGTGCGTGCGTGCGTGCGTGCGTGCGTGCGTGCGTGCGTGCGTGCGTGGTATAGAGCAGCATGATGCTACTAAAGCCAGATGACTTACCAAAGTAATGAGCTAGGCTTACTTAATTTAAATATAATCTACCTATGGGAGACAGCACACGTTATTTTTAATTCAATGACAGCTGGCATCGAGCGGCAGCAGAGGAATCTATCGAAAATATTAATTTGGTCGCAACATGAAGGAGAAATCAATCCCATAAAAAAACAGAGCACTTAATAGAGTTCCATTAAAGCGAGCACAAACGGCCACTCCACTGCAGAAGGGCACCGAGAGGCCACGCTGTCGTCACCAGGATGCATTTTAGACTGAATAAAGTCATGCTCCATTTTCAGCCAGTCCTGACAACTGCTTTGTTTTGTTTTTTATGACACCTGATACCCTCACCGCTCCCACCACTCAGCTGGGGGGGGGGGGGGGGGGGGGGGGGGAGATGAGAAATGGATGAGTGCTGTTGTGGAGGAGTGTGTGAGGGGTCAGACGCCAGGGCTGCACATCTCCGTCCCGCGCACCACACACGACTGTCTCCAAACGTGTGTGTGTGTGTGTGTGTGTGTGTGTGTGTGTGTGTGTGTGTGTGTGTGTGCGTGCGTTTCATATTCCACCTGGTCGGTGAGAGTCGCAGCGAGATCCTCTCACAAGGTTTCCAATCCTTCGTGTTGTGGCGGCAGTCAAGTGGCGAGTGTCAACGTGGATCTGTCTGAAAGCTTATAGCGTGAGCGATAGATTTCACTGCTTGTTTTTACAGACCTCACAGACAGACTCTGAAGGGTAATTCCTTTTTTTATTACAGGCCCGGGTCCTGTTTTTTGTATTTTTGGCCATCATTCCTATTAATAGTAATAACACCTCGCTCACGACGTTGAGTGCGGAGTTCTGGGAACACAGCAAGCCGCAGCAAGAACATGGGCAGCCAGTCAATTTCCAACGAAGTCCCAGAGGGGACATTGTTATTTGGAAGACAAAATGAAGACAAACGGCTCACAGACTGACACTCCTAACTTTCCTTCACTGAACTGTTGGCTTGTTTACAACCTGTACGGACGTGAGAGCTCTCGATCCTTGCTCATGTGTCTTTGTTGCGATTTCTAAAATGGGTGAGCACAATGTTAAAAAGGACCGAGGTGGTAGAAAATGTATTTTTTAACATTATGTGTTTATTTTCATTTTTACATATTTACAAATGTTGGTTGACCCAATTTTTTTTTTTTTTACTAAATTGTATTTTCTCACCTTTTGTGCCTGTTCACACAGATAGTTCTGGTTTTATTTACCCTCCCACAATAAAGGAAAGAATTAGCTTGGACTGACGAAGCAGGACTCACGTACAACGCTGTATTCCCAAGGAATGTCACCGGAAAAAAACTAAATCTGGCGTTGTTCTGCATCCTATCTTACCCCATCTACTCGTCTTTCTCGCGAGCCCCTGAGGAGTTGTGACATAGAAGCCGTGAAGCAGGAGCCGAGGCATGTTGCAGCCGGTCAAAAGTCCCAAGTGTGGAAGGCTGCAAAGTATTAACCCTGCGACGGCCGGCTGCAGAGCTGGGGTGTGCGCTGCAACGTGGGTCTGAGGAGGAAAGATTTCCTTGTTGGTGTATTTTAATTAGGCTCGAGTTAGTGAGGCCTGCAACAGCTTGTCTGGTGGCTGACCTGGAGAGACGGGATTACCTTCTCCAGCTGCTCTCCTCCCTGCTGCCTCTCCTAATGCCATCTTTATTAAAGGGACAGACGACGCTGGCTCCATCTCTCACACATCACAATTGGGCCATTTGCTAATAAGGTGTGTCACAACCAACTGGACATGGGGCAGCATTCTTGTCATTTCCTCCCTTACGCACGCACACACTCACACACACACACACACACACACACACACCCCGGCCCCCCTGCTGACCATATGTGGACACCTGGTCTGGAGGTAGAAGCATTCCTGAAGCCTTGGAGCTTAATTCCCCCAGATTAGCCTATACTATCCACCTTCATCAGCAAGTAGCATCACATCCTTTATGTCCACCCACTTAGGTACAAATTACAAATGTTGGCTTGGCTAGGAATATGTATGCTTGCGATTAATGTAGAATAAAAATAAATGAAGCTCAAGTCAGGCGCTAGCGCGACAGTCCTTCCAATGATTCATTTCCCTCGTAATATACACACCGTGCGTCTGCTAGCTCAGAAAAGTTTGTTTGCCACCTCCGAGAGTCAAAAAAGCATTTATGGTGTTTTTGCTGACATGACACATTTGCTCACCCCGGCCCGTAGAGAAAGTCCCAGGATAAAGGGCTTTTCCTTTAAATCCCTGATAGCCTCCGAGCTCCAAGGAGGACTTAGCCGGCGACTGACAGCCAACATGGGAGGTGGGGCAGCGGTTTGACGTTGGAGCTTATGGGTGTTGTGCGGGTCGGGTAAAGTGGTAGGTAAATATTTGGAGGCCCTCAGTCGAGGTTTATGTGTCCCTTTTGGCAGGTTGGGGGTCTGGTTGCAGTTGGAGCACTTACAGATATGCAGGATATTTCTTCACAACATGGGATGCGCGGCAGAGACGGGGTGGTCATTTTACTGTAAGGTCAAAAGCAGAATACCATGCGGGAGACAGTGTGTCCTGTGTGGGCGGGTGCAGTTGGCTTTCCGGCCCTTGAATGGCAGCTTGCAGCTGCCCTCGGTGTGCGTCTGTCTGCCGGCCCGCCTGCCTGTGTCAAATGCTGCGTCCGGTGGTACGAGAATGCAACAGCTACCTCCCAGCGCGCCCGGCACAAGCTCCTACACACAGCTGTTCACCACGCAGTCAGTACCAAACACAGCACCTGTTTGCACGTGTGTGTCTATGTGCATGCCTGTCTATGTATGCGCGCCAGCCAGATCAGACACACACACACACACACACACACACACACACAAGAATAGACCCCTGCTTCAGAGCGTGTGAACAGAGCAACCTCTGCGACTCCTCCTTTCCTGTTCACTCTCGGGCCCACTAAATCCCACTTCTATCCTCTTCCACCCTAAATAAAGTAATATCCTTCCTTACAGACAACGTGACAAGGTCTTGGATCATCCGCGCGGTTGACTGCTGAGTTGGGAGCGTTCATTAACTGCGCTACAGTGATGGATTTGCACGTAGATGTTATGGGATCAATGCGGTAATGAAGGGCATAGTGTGTGGGAGGAAGCATTTATTACCATTACCAGAAGTAATACAACTTTTGCCCCTTAACCATGCCTCCCTCCCACACAAAGTGAATGTTAGTGCTCCGCTTGGGCCAGGAGTACTACCCTTAAATGGTGGAAGTATTGTCCTAATAGTGTCACGGTGGCATTGCATTAAAGACACATTGTCATTCATTTCCTATATAAGACCGAGGCCACCATCAGCTCAAATCCAGGAACATTGCATATAACTCAGCTACGTGATAGCAGAGCAGATTAAGACATTTAGATGGGAAGTGAAATGGGATCAATAAATAATGAGTCGAAAATGTCACGTGTGTCACTCAATCGTCAGCAGTTCACATTGATACGGCATCTTATCGCGGGTCTGCAAATTACCCACAGCACCGGCTATGAATATGATTAGCATTCTCAATTTTCGCCGAGAAAAAAACTCTAATAAACACAATTGCATTATATCCAAAAATCATTTCGTACCTTCCCGTGCATTTCCTTTACTGAATGTGTCAGTCCTCAGGATTGCATCAAAGCAAACTAGCTCCTGTAATTTCCTGAAATTTGGAGCGAGAAACAAGTCGTGACGAAATAGATTTGCTTCCCTCTTTCCCTCATCTACGAGAAAATAAAAAGATCTCTGCAGAGGGAGCAATATATGCAAACAGAGCACAGGTCATTGCCCTGCAAATTACAGATATATGTTTCAGTCCTACCTCCAGTCGGCACATTTAGCTGTTGGCTATAAAACTTGTCACCTTTCTCTGACCTTTGGTTAGGATGAACCTTTTTTATAAAAGCAACCGATCAAGCAAATCAGACGTCTATGTCAAATCTTCAATCTGTGACCCAAAGAGTAGTAATAATATAGCTTAGACACTTGGTATCCAAGCGGTTACAAACTGTTCTCTGAAGTCAAACGGACATTTTAAATCACGCTAATTTTTTGTAAAATAGATGCTAATATTTCCCCCCTGTGCTGTTTTTGGTCGTATTCGTGGAAACTTTTCAACATGAAATATTTTTTTTGGACGACCCATTGTTATGCTCAAATTTAAAATCGGCTCGTTAGCCTCGGTACTCCAGGTGTGTTGACGCAAATGACCTTCGAATTCACTGTCAAAACTCAGAGCGACGAGTATTTTCATTACTCTGTCATTTAGCTGATGCTTTTATCCAAAGTGACTTACAATCATGTTGCATTCATACACCGTAGACACAGCTACATTAGCTGTTCAGGGTTAAGTGTCTTGCTCAAGGACACATCGACTAGGGCGGGGATTGAAAGACGGACCTGCTAACCACTGACCCACGGTCGCCTCAACACTCAACACTGACGACATAAAATAGCGAATCACTTGCTATCACGGCAGAAATCAAAGCACCATTAATGATAAAGCCTCCATACTTATTTCCTGACAATATTTCATCACGTTTCAACGGGCCATTTGGTGTTTGCTCTCGTCCAAAAGGCCGAGCACCAGAATGAGGGAACAGATTTATTGACATGGGTGGCCCCTGTGGGTCCGGCTGCATTGGGGATTTAAAGAAAAAAAAGGTCCGAGTGTAGATTGGAGGACACAAAGCTTCTCGACAGGACTGCACAGTCAGGTGACAAATGGTGCCCCGGGCCAGCCGAGTGCCAGAAATGGCCTGTTAATCAATCAGAGGTCACCATGGAAGCTCAGTCCAGACTGCCTTCACTGAGAGGCAGCCATCTGATGGACCATTCAATGCCAAGCCTGCAAAGCACACAGCCTTTTCTCCTCGTTAGCACATCCCCGCTGCTCTTAATGTCGACTCATCACTTCTGAAAACTGGACCACTCTCAGCAGAGAAGTCGTTTGTTTTGCTTTTGCTTGGTTCATTATGACAATAACGTTACGATAATTGAGCTCTCTTTGAATTCAACTAGACAACTTTTACTGTTGTACCATTTGGTTTTCTCTTTAACTAGCCCCGTTGGTTTTTTTTTTTATATTCTCAAGTGACCTTTGGTTCTCTCCATCTTTTGGCCTCGGCCCCAACCATAAGGCTCTGGCCCCCATCCTTGACACATGGCCATCTGTACTGGCATTTCAGGCAGTAAATAAGGGAGTGGAAGGTTGTGCACTCTCTGGTCGGCCCATCCTAAGGCCAAGCCCTCACATTCTCCTCTGCACCCCGAGGCCCACCCTCACACACCTCCTCGGGTTGAACTACACACTGCAGAAGTCCCTAAGGGAGCATATCATGCTTTGGGAGTAGCGCCGGCCTTCTGTCCTCTGTCCCCTCACCTCCCCCTTCACCCTATACCGCTACTCTCCCACCATCACCATTCATCTCTCCATCTCCCAACATCAATACATTCATCTGTCCATCCCCACTATCAATACAAACATGCTCTCATTTTCAAAGACCTTTGTCATTCACCCATCTGCTCCACTTATAGCTCGGCTATATTTATATACCAGTGTCATCTATCCTCCCAATATGCACTTTATTAAAAAAAAATCATCCTCAATAAATTGACATTTTGAATAAAAGGGACGAAAGTAATTATCTCTTGGGCTAATAAAAGTGTGGCCTCAATATCACCAGTGCAACTCTTATTTTGTGTTATCTTGCTTAAATAATCATTACATCAGAAAATTGGATGTTTTAGATTGTGTTGAGTGGGAAGACAGTAAAGCCATGATTCATCCTTTGACTATCGTTGGGTTGGTGACAGTTCATGCCAGTAGCAAAAATAATTACGCTACAAGCAGATTTAGAATTGTCAACGCTAACAATAGTGCACTAAAACCCATTAAAACCTCCTGTGTCACATTGCCATTACACCCATGATAAATCCGTCAATTCGCGGGGAAAGAAACGACCACTCGATACGCCCACCAATCACCAGGCTCCCACAGATCCATATATGTCCACCCATCCTGACACTCAGTACCTGCGTCTGCACAAACCTTGGACACATTGATCTGTTCATCTTCCCCCTCTATCACCACACACAGTGACCTCACACATAAGAAACCCAGGACTGAAAGAAACAATGAGTGGCAAGATTGAGGCGCCAAAGTGCCAGAAGAAACAGACTATCTGTTGAGATAACCTTGGTGAGATTGGAGAAAGAAAAAAAGAACTATAGAAGGCCTGAGGAAAAAGAAATGAAGAGCATAGATATTGAGAACTAGTAACTCCCCAACCCAAAAGAAGAGGAAGAGGGTGGGACAAGAGAGGGACCAGCGGGAACAAAGACATGCAAGAAGTGCCAAACTGGGATCAGGCAGATCAGCAGTGCAAACTAGTGTTTCCTGTGCAGAGTATTTAGATGCAGATTCCACTTTCTCATCTCATAGTGGGGGCTGTCAGGGGGGCGAACTGATCTGTGTGTGTGTGTGTGTGTGTGTGTGTGTGTGTGTGTGTGTGTGTGTGTGTGTGTGTGTGTGTGTGTGTGCGTGTGTGTGTGTGTGTGAGGATGTTCGACTGGGACGCATTCTCACACATCTGCTAACCTGCCTTTCTAATGGGGTGCAAATGGCCCCCCATTGCCCGGTTAGAAACGACCCGACACGTTCGATGACGACTTCAGCCTCGCATGCATATGGAATACGAGCACTCACACTGATGTTACACACACACACACACACACAGATCAGTTCGCCCCAACGCTATGTATGGCAGGAGCTCAAACTAAAAAACCAACAAAGATCATTTATAATTCCTTTATCGTGTTCATAGTGCAAAGTAATAGTGTAACATTATCCATAAAACACATTTGTGGTGCATTTAGAATTATATTATAGCAGTTTTCCTGGAATACATAACGTATGAATTTGTGGAGTTATTTGACTTGTTTTAAACTTTCATATTTCCACCAACAAAAAAAACACATGTAAACAGGTGCATTTTTTTTTGCTGAAGGAGGACATTTGTGCTTCAACCATCACCCTCTCAAATCCAAACAGTTTCTATTCCTAAAGCTGTGTTTTACTAAGCAGCCACAACTCAGCTGAAATGATTTTTACTAGGCGTGCTTGCTGACTTGGAGTTGGGGGATGGGGTTTAACAGAATGGAGGGGGGGGGCAATACGGGGTCACACAGGAGGAGAACTGTGAGGGAGGGGGGGGGGGGCGCTTTTTTCTTTCTGTGGGCTCGAGGAAAGAAAGGAAGGAAGCCCGAGCAAAGCAAAGCAGCCCGAACCACACCGAGGAGCTGGTACCGCTGGGGGGGAGGGACTAGAGCGAGAGCGCTGCTCATTGGTAGGCTGCGGCTCGCTCTCTCTGGATGGATTGACTTAACACGGGTCGAATTACACCATTTGCCGTGCATTAGTTTGTTTTTCTCTCCGCCAGGAGAAGTTGATTCACTACGACGCGCATCATTTTTTTTTGTTGGGGTGTTCCTTTCTGGGGGATTACAGCCACACACGCACAAAAAAAGGATACAAAATAAGCAATGCAGATGAGGTGAGTTTCTTGCAGCTATACGTGGATTTACTTTGTTGCGCCGCATTACGCAGCGAAAGTCGGAAGAGGGGGGGGGGGACTAGAGAGAAGTCTGGCTGGGAAACGAAATATTCCTTTCGACCAAAACGCTGCTTTGCAAAACCGGTGGTTTGCAGGACAGAAATAGTTCCGTCCTGGCTATTTTTTTTAATATTTTTTTTTTTTTTTACTAATGCTTGCAATTTACTATTCATCCATTCCGCTCGCGACCGACAACGTGTATCTGCTCCGCTCCGCTCGGAAGCCTTTTTTCCCGGCTGCGCTCGGTGGAACTGAGGGTTGACCACATCTAAAGTCACCTCTTTATTTGTTAGACAGCTTCCCCCTCCTATCGAAGCTGTTGGAAACCTTTTATTTAGGATGTATCGTAGTCTATTTTAAAGTCTGGTGACTCGAAAACTAAGTGAGCTACTGGGATAAACAGGCACAGGAATAAAGCTTTGTGTAAATAGATCTTTTTTTTTCATTATTATTATTATTATTATGGTGGATCTGTGCGATATCACGCTCTCCCGTCAGTCCAGCACGCCCTCTCTTCTCTTAAAAAATGAGCATTCAAATCACTGCGTTGCACATGATGTCCGAGCGCGGCGTATGGCGAGGATAGCGCGTCGTTAATGTTTATGCCCCCCCCCCCCCCCCCCCCCCCCTCTGGTTTTCCAAAGTTAATAGTAGTGGAAAGGGGGGGCTGGTGTGTCGGTGTATGAGGGAGGAGGCTGAGTGGTCGTGGCACAGCTTCTTTCTTTTTTTGAAGATCGGTCACCAGAGCGCGAGGGGCCCGGAGACAGCGCAGCCAGTCCAAAAAGGCTCGTTTGTGGCGAGCGAAGCTGAAATCTGTGCGCAACTGGGCCCCCCCCCCCCCCCCCCTCCTCCAAAAAAAAGAGAGAGAAAAGTGGGGTCCGCATGGAGCTTTAAATGACAGGAATATTACACGCTGGGTGTTTTCTCTTAAATGGATTACCAAAGGAGTATGACATTCAGTCGGATTGCCCCGTTCGCGAGTGAATTCAAAACACACAAGGTAGGTGTCCTCGATGGTTTTTAATTATTGATGGGAGTTCATTTTATTTATTGGACACATTAAAACGGATCTTTGGATTGCAGTTGTAAAAGAAGAAAGAAAAAAGGACACATCACTTCTGTGTAGTGCGACCCGGAGAGCTACTTTGAGAACAGACTATATATATATACACACACAGTATATGTGTATACAAGGGGAACCAAGTACTTGGATTTCAAAGTATAATACCCCAATCTTAAAAGCAGATGTTCGCATACATTATGATTCATCGGGAGTTAAATAGAGCCAGTGTCGGTCAGATCTCTCGCGCAGAGCAGGGTCCGCATTTTGCTCCAGTTTCAGACACACCAGCTCACCTCTTCTGCTGTGTACCGATCCAGAGTTGTTTTAATCACTCATTCAGACACTACAGTGTTTTCTTAACATTTCGAGTTGACACAAATCAACTTAAAAGGAGGCAGAGGACACGTTTGAACGCGCGTGCTGGCACACAATCAACAATAAAAGACGAGCAGGACGGGCGGTTTGACTTGAGGGGTTGTTTACTCCTCACTCACCGGGGCCTTTAATCTATTTAATGTATTCCCAATTTCATTACGGCATTTTCATATTGGGATAATAAATCGGAGGAGCATAGCCCCCGGTTTTTCCCTATTTATTCTGGAGGCAGAGCAGCGCGAGATGGCTGCGCTCAGTGCCGTGGAGGCAGCCGAACGCAGCCCCATCACAGTTGTCCCTCCACCGCTGTCGTCGTCCCGGCCCCCCCCCCCCCCCGCGCCCTTTGTTGTCTTTTGTTTGGGTCCTACATGTGGACTAAAGGGCTCTGAAAAGATTCACCACGGATAAACCTTGAATGCCTTTACGCCCCGGTCCGCACAATGCGCGCATTAGCGCCAGGGCTGCTGCGTGGATTGTGTGCGCAACGGAGCAGCGGAAGATCCCCGAGCACCAACTTGGAAACAGAAGAATAATGAGAGAAAGACGCCGAGAATTAGAATGGTTCATTTGATTCACGAGGAGGCATCTAAGTGGGAGAGTAGTTTTAGGAATTGTTCCGCCGGGTCTCATTATTTGAGGAGATTTGGCCAATTAAAGTGTAGGAGCAAAGGGAGATGAAGCATTTGGGCGTAATCTAAAGTTATCTACTGTGCTAAATTCATTAAAAAACTAAAAAGGTGCACCTTTAAATTAAATTTGCGCACGCCTGTGGTCTAAATGTATTGATGCTATTCTCTTATAGCAACGCAGTCCCTTTACAGATGTCAAAACAGAGCAGATCTGTGTGAAAAGCCACAGATGTGTATGTTTCCATTAAACTCGGAGTCCGCCACACAGAGAGAGTGTGTGAGTGGAGAACCCCGGCTTAGTTACTGGAACCACAGACTTAATATTGGCAGGAGTACCGCACTCCGGCCAGGTCCAACACCAGAACCAGGCCGAGGGGTTAGTTGACAGCACAGCTGGCTGCGTTGCACTTCACCGGCCACGGGGTCAGAACTCAGCGACCAGAACAATCTCCGTTAACCTCCACTACAGCCGCCTGTAACCCCGGAACAGCCGCCATTGAACCATACAGTGATCAGTGTTAACCCTTTACTCCGAGAGCCGTGTGGTTGCACCCAACTGCAGCTTGGGAAACCAGATTGTTCAACGCTAAATTGGTGGAGTGATACAAGTTTGACCCGGTGTGCAGCATTTGGAGTCAGTACAGTTATGTGGTTTGCTTTGGTTCCCCCAGAATCCCCTTTTAGGAGCCCCAGAAAAGCTCACCCCCTGACCAGGGGTGGAGCTCTATTGTGTTGACTTGCCCAAAGCCCCCTTTGTTTCCTGGTCACACCTGCAGCTCAGCCCCCTTTTGTGCTCTACTATAGCAGAACTACTGCTGAGAACAGCCGTTCTCCTGTTTCACTCCGCCTCTATCCAAGGTGGAGAAGAAAGGGAGGGAAGCACGGTTTAGGGTGGCACGGCCCTCTCCTTCTGCCAAGTCTCTGAAGCAACAAGTCCGGCCCAGCCCCTCAGAAGTGATCCTTAGGTAAATAGCACGCGATTGGGGGGCAGTGGTTGTTATTGAAGTGTGGGGAGGAGGAGGAGGAGTAATCATTTCTGGGCCCGTGTGGCGGCCGCACTAATCGTCTGGCTGACTCACTCTCCTGTGTGGCTGCAGCTTGATTACTTTCTCAGAGCAGTTGAGACGGTATCGGACGCGTCCGGCTTTGGACGCACACACAGATTTAGACATGCATACATACACCATATAGGTGTGATAACTGAAATGGCTGAAACTGAACTCCTGGGCTATTTGAATCCCCGTGTCGTTGGGTTTACAGATCAGTACGGCGCAAGATGACAAGGCAAGCAGCCTCGAGCACCAGCCATTGTTCGGCGGAGATTACACTCGCACACAATCTACCAATCCTCACGCACCACTGTTGTTTGTCCCACTTTTTTTATTAGCCCCATAGGACTTCCCTGCAAAATCACATCCATTCAGTGGGGGAGAGGTTATGGCTGGCACGAGCCAGTGAAAGCACCGCTAAGAGGAGAATATGTGTTAATCCGTCATTTTAAGCTCGAAACACTAAATCTTTAGCTGTAACTACCAGAATTGGGCTACAGACCCACCATCAGTAGAAATGAAGCAATCCCACCAGACCCCCCTCCTCCTCTCCCCTCCCCGCGTTTAACACCGTGGGCCGGAGCCAACAACATCAGCAGGGAAAGTGCGTGGTTGTAGGACATTGAAAAGCCTGTAATAACAGAGGTAGAGAGAGGCCAGGCTAAATAGCACCGAGTTGCGTGACAAGCCCAGCATCTCTAGGCTTGTTGAGGCCCATATATGTGTGTTTGCACGCACACACACACACACACACACACACACACACACACACACACACACACACACACACACACACACACACACACACACACACACACACACACAGACAGTCACACACACACACACACAGTCACACACTGGAGGGCAGGAACCAGAGAGTGCAAAGGAATAGTCAATAGAAAACATGCTGGGCTCACTGGAGATTGAGAAGTAATTTTAGATCGCTGACCTCTGGATGTCTTCTGTTTCTGTTTTACATTAAAGTTTCCGAGGAAAGCCTTCGCCTCCACAGCGGGGCTATTACCATGCAAGGAATCATGGGAGATCGTTGGAGTGTTTCCCTCCTGAATTTTTCAGTGAGGGAGAAGCAAAAAAAAAAACAGCGCCGTGTGCTTAAAAAGACGGGATATAGAGCAGGACTCTTACGTTCTGACAACCGAGGAAATGATTTACACGTGAAGCGCAGCCCGTGTGATCGCGCGATAGAATTGAAACGTGAAGCGGGGTTTATTTACCTTTTTTCCTAGCTCCACTTTTTCGCCCCCTATTGTTACACGTTTTGTATCTATTCCTGTCCTCGGCTTCTCCCAGGAATTCAGGGTTTTAATACAACACATTTCTTGGTGCGAGAGCTCCTGAACCCGGTAGTAAAAAAAAAGAAGCTTCTCTCTCTCTCTCTCTCTCCATTGTTTGTGTCCAGGGATTCATTTGTATCGAAATTAGATTGTAGTGACTGCGCCAGCATCCTTGATGTTTTCAGTTATAGGGATATATATGCCCCCTGATTCAATCTCTCTATTCTGTCAATTTAACTGTTAAGTGGACTAATTGAGATTAAGTGTTTTTATTGTCCATAAAGACGTTGCTCTGTCAAAAGGCGGCAGCATCCCACGGAGAGCTGAATAGCCGTGATTACACGTCTGTGATGACTAAAACACGCGGGCATTACTCTGCCTCCATCTCCACCGCTTCCATTCTCTCCAGTGACACACCGTACAGGAACTGTTCAGCCAAAAATTGGATTATTAATGCCTGGAGAAAACACTGTGTGCTTTTATATCAACATGTATGCTTTTAAAAAAGCAGTGCAGCCAATTTATTAGCCCATGTAATCCCCAAACGCTGACAAAAGGCTGTCATGCTGATGCCTTTTAAATGCCTCGTGTCGCCTAGTTTTGACGACCGTGTGTATTGCAGTTCATTAAGCGACGTAAACAAACAAAAAGTCTTTCCATCTATTTACGGGGTGAAAGTGATCAGATTGTGAGTTGAAAAGTTCTCACATGGCCACAGTGATATAGCCATGTCCATAGATTGCCTTTTTCTGCCTGCTGATCTGCCGCGCTTCCTGTGTGGATCAATCAAAGCACTAATGGCTTGGCAGGCAGGGCCCGCAGACGGCACTGGAGCAGGTGTGCTTTGGGGCTAATTGAAAATGAGTCAATACCGTCTGTGTGTCCGTGTGCATGCACATGCATCGGTCTTTGCATTACACAATTCGAAGGGGTGATTATGTATGTACAGCCGTGTGTGTGTGTGTGTGTGCATCGCAGTGTGCGCCCAGCTAATCCATCCCTCTGCCTGTGTGACGTCTGCCGGTAAATTGTTTATATCCGTTCAGGCTTTGCCTGCATGAATAATTTGTTTGCCTTATAAATATTTGAATGTACACCGATCATTAATATGCACAGACACAGTCTGTCTCTAAAGCACTCCTCCGTGCACTAACATACACACTAAACTCCTTCCACTCCCACGATGAATTATTACCAATGTAGTTGCTGGTGTATCATGTCGACAATCAGAAAAATACCACCGTGTCAAAAACAACGGCATATGACTTGATCCTCGGAGGACAAAAGCTTCGCGGAGCCCTCCGTTGCAATAAAGCGCGCCCGCCCCAGGGCACCGCCAGGGAAAGGCCGGAGCAATAACAGCCAACAGAGCGCTAATAGAAGTCAGCTAAGGTCAGAGCAGAGGCTCCACCGCTGATGGTGATGAAGTTGGAATGTGCTGATTGGAGTGGAGCCTGGCCCAGGACAGACCAACGGGAGCACAGATGTACAGAGACAGCAGGCCCAACACATTTCTAACAGTGTGGACTTCCGCTGCATCCAACACACACCGAGACACCCCGCCGGTCACTTGGCTGACCTTCCCTCGGACAGCAGATGCGGCGAGAGGAAGAGGGGAAACGCCAAGCACTGCCACTGAGCGCTCCCGTCATCAATAAGCACGAGGGGGGCATAATGCGGGGCCGCACGTATCGGTCGGGGAACAAAAAAAAAACCTCGCTGCGGTCCCCGTGTTCCCCCGCAGAAGGTTAAAAATGTGACGTGAAATGTGTTGGAACGGCATGCGTTTTGTGTTCCCAGGTAACATCTCCACCCGAGTGAAACAGGAAGTGTCGTCTGTGAGCAGCCATGGGCCAGAGAGCTGTGCTTCTGCTCAGTGAGCTGCTGCTGCTGCTGCTGACAGCCTCACGCACTCTCCTCGCAGTCAGCTTCCCCGAGGACACCGTGCCCCTCGACGTCGTTGACGCACACTGTGAGTACACGCGAGACGGCGGTTACATTACACTGCAACGTCACTGGGAAGAAGTCCACACGGGTCCTCAACATACACCTTTTTCTTCTTCTTTTTTTTTTTTTTAACTCACTCCAGTCCACATGTGGAATTAAAAAACAGCAGCTTTCTTCTTTTTTTTCTAGTCGCGTCAGCACTTCAGACGCTCGCATGCCATATTCATAGCAATAAAATCAATCTGCTCAATGGTCAGCTGTAGCATTAAGTGGATTTCATTCTCGTCTCCGTGATGTACTGGGAGAACAGAGAGATGTGCTGACACAGGCAGCCATTATCTCACGCGCAAACAAAACGCAAAGACACACGGATATAATTATACACAACATACTGTAGATCTTTATACTGTAATTGCAGGAGGATTTGTATGAAGCACACACACAGCAGATCTCTTTCTAATCAGTGCAGTGCAGTTAAATGGAGCAAGAGGTGTGAGTGTGTCAGCTTCTACCACGAGTTTCCCCACTAACTGTGTGTGTGTGTGTGTTTGTTTGTTTGTTGTCTTCACAGTTGCACGGAGGTACCCTGTGTTCAGAGGCCGGCCCTCTGGCAACGAGTCACAGCATCGCCTTGACTTTCAGCTGATGACCAAGATACAGGACACTCTGTTCATCGCTGGCAGGTAAAAACACACACACACACACACACACACGCTATCTCTCCTTCACACATCCCCCACACCAATGTACCCGGTCACTCCTTGGCAGGTAAACAGTGCCGTAAAGGGGGGAAAAAAGCTCTTAGTGTTATTGGATCTGTTGCTTGTGGGCCTGTATTTGATGTATATGGCCGGTATTGATCGAGAAGAGGCGTATCATGGCGGCCTGCAGCTCAGTCAGGGATTTCTTGGCATCTTTACGTGACTTTTTGGTATTTATGGGCCATGGGAATAATCTCACCTCACCGCCAGCACTAAGGTTGTAGCAGAAAATCAGCTCGACATCTACAGTATAAAACCCCCACATCTGGAGGCCCTATAATCACTGCCACATGTATCTCTGTTTTCAGGTGGATCCTCCATTTGTCAGTTTGGGGTATTCACATGTTTTCACTCAACGTGAAGCAAACTGTTGTTTTCTACGGGTTGATATCGACAGCGTTTTATTACAGTTTTTTTTACAACCGAGGTATAATCAAAACAATAAGTGGTCGTCATCTGAAATGGTATTGCAGAGAGGATAGTCGGGTTTTCATAAAACAGGCGGTCCCATAAAAACAAATCACGCTGCATCGACTCTGCAACACCCTGTTTGTTTATAATACAGACATTTTAATGTCAATATTTTTGGTTTAAACTCATTTCCCTCTGATTTTATCTTACTGCGAACGGTTGTGCGGCGGAAAACATAGTTCACAGTAAATGAGATCTAATGACAAGTACCGGGAAGTGTTCTCATAATGGCTAATAAAGAGCAACATTGGGGAAACAATGCAAATGAGCTGAAAGAATGTGAAAACAAGAAATGACTAAACTAAAATGGCATTTTTAAGTTCAGACGTTCATTTTTAATCAGAACCTTTACGCTTTTATTTATATTCAACACATGTTTTAAAAACATAAAACATTGGAAATGAGTTGCATTGATGGTTGTGCTGTGTCCCTGAGCCGTGTGTTCTGTTGCCTTCTGTCCACAGAGATCAGGTGTACCTGGTCAGTCTGAGAGAGTCCTACAGGAATGAGATCATTCCTTACAGGGTAAGATTCTCTCAATCAATACACACACACACACACACACACACACACACACACACACACACACACACACACACACACACACACACTAAAAAGGGCTCCTAAAAAAAAATACAGAGCCATTAATCTCAAACTGGACAGGTTGTAAAATGGGAGAGTGGAAAAAGAAGGACAGCATGTGCACGAGTTCAGTGTGTATGTGTCTTAGTCGTGTGTGTGTGTGCGCGTGTGCGTCTAATGCTCCATGTTGGTTTTCGCAGAAGCTGACGTGGCGTTCGGGCCAGTCGGACAGAGACACGTGTGCCGTGAAGGGAAAACACAGAGTAAGTAGAAATGTCCTTTCGCAGACGGGAGGTTGTGAGAAGCGGAGTCGGCTGCCTCTAAACCCGCGTGTCGTTTTTTTTCTTCCTCCTTTTTCAGGACGAGTGCCACAACTTCATCAAAGTGCTAGTTCCCAGAAACGACGACCTGGTGTTCATCTGCGGCACCAACGGCTTCAACCCCATGTGCCGATACTACAGGGTCGGTATCCAGCGCACGCTCGCATGTGCATAA
Organism: Cyclopterus lumpus; assembly: GCF_009769545.1. Taxonomy (NCBI): domain Eukaryota; kingdom Metazoa; phylum Chordata; class Actinopteri; order Perciformes; family Cyclopteridae; genus Cyclopterus; species Cyclopterus lumpus. The sequence continues at coordinate 23,461,392 of NC_046968.1, forward strand.
ACGCACACTTAAAAAGTCATTTGAGAAACACGCCCCCGTCATTTTATTTGCCTGTTAAATCAAATTTGACTGGACTCGTTTTCGATGTGGGCTTCGTTCTCGCTGTTGTCCCTTGAGACAAAACGCTTTTTAAAGTGCGGGTGATGCTTGTGTGTTCCCTTCAGCTGGATAACCTCGAGTTTGACGGAGAGGAGATCAATGGACTGGCACGATGCCCATTTGACTCCAAGCAAACCAACGTTGCCCTTTTTGCTGGTGAGGTTCAAACGCACAGCCGCCTCCACCCACAGTTAGTCCTTGCAAAGAAGAACTAATGGGTTCCTCCGTATGCTCTCATTATCGTCTTTGCCGCAGTAAAACGGCGCCTGCAGCGATAACGCCGAGGCCAATCAAGCCTTTTAAAAAAGGGAAAGGCAAACAACACAGCGTTGACGAGCAGTGTATCCTAGCGTTCGGTGACTGTACTCCTCGTTTTGTGTTTTTTTCTAAGAGGGGAAGCTGTATTCGGCAACTGTAGCTGACTTCCAGGCCAGTGACGCTGTCATCTATCGCAGTATGGGTGATGGATCAGCCCTGAGGACCATCAAATACGACTCCAAATGGCTGAAAGGTAAGCGATTGCCTCTCCATCACTCTCAATCCTTATGTCTCTCTCCCCTTCCCTTTCCTGGAGGCTAAATGCCCATGGTGCCTTTGCGTGGCGTATGTATGTACCTGGCTGTCGGAGCTGTTTTTAGAGTGATCGAGCGCTCTCCTGCCTTGCCAAGCTCCACGGGGATATGGCCTGTTCTCTCCTAGGAAATCTAGGTCACCCCCAGTCATCTACAGCCTTGTACAAATCCCTGAAATATTCAACATGCACAGTGGTGGTGACGGTGCAGAAATACACTTCAACTCTCTGCTTCTGTCTCCCCCCCTCAGAACCTCATTTCCTGCACGCAGCAGAGTATGGGAATTATGTGTACTTCTTCTATCGGGAGATTGCGGTGGAGCACAGCAATCTGGGCAAGGTAAGACAGTGCACCTGCCGTTTATAATGCATGACATATTCCACACAGATACAGTATGCAGGCCTTTATCCGCACAGAAAAAGGGGCTTACGCCTGCCTTAGTGCGTGCGTTTCTGGCCCCGGTGGTAATGGGGCCCATTCAGGCGATGACACTGCGTCGCATTAGAATACATGAGGAATTTCCACAGCCAGTGTTTGCTGGGAATGTTCTACTAATGTAAAACCATTACACGGCGAGAGGATTTGTCTCCCAGCGACGTGCGCTCTGTGTCTGCCACTACCTACGCCACGTGCGGGGCATTAGGAGGCTCTACGTTTGGAGGCCAACTTCAGATTTTCGCCATGCCTCATCCTGAGCCGGTCTGGCTGAGCCGCAGGAAGCCGGCATCCTCCATCAACCACCACGGCAATAAATATTTCAACCCTACTAATGCTTGGTTGACACCTGGCCTCTGATGGAGGTTTGCACTGGTAAATAATTCAAACCAGCTGCTTCACCCACTTCATTTATACGCTAAGCCGTGGTAATAAGTGCAATCAAACACGTATTTGCGTGGCGCCGCATCGGGCCAGTCGAGGCCATCGCATGTTCTTTTTTTAGACATTTTGCTCCAGTCGGGGTGAACAATCTCCGCACACGTCGTTAAAGATGAGCGCGTTTGTGAAGTCGCCCGTCCCGAGTTTGCTACAGGATGGAGATGTTTTATTCAGCATGTTGAAGTGTTTTTAGTGACGTTCACTCTGCTGCCTGCCTTCCTTCCTCCCCCCTCGCCTCGCCTCGCCTCTCTTCAACCCCTTCACCTCGCAGGTTGTGTATTCTCGCGTGGCCCGGATCTGTAAGAACGACGTCGGCGGGTCACAGCGGGTGCTGGAAAAGCACTGGACATCTTTTGTGAAGGCGAGGCTGAATTGCTCGGTGCCGGGGGAGTCCTTCTTCTACTTCGACGTGCTCCAGTCCATCACCGACATCATCAACATCAACGGGTTGCCCTCGGTGGTCGGTGTGTTCACCACACAGATGAACAGGTGAGGGAGGCCCCGGCTGCTGTCGGCTGTGAAAGCAACCAACGCAGAGGACGGAAAATAGGACATTTAGGGCGTCGCGCGTGGACGTTACGTTGATGCGTTTCTTTCTCCACAGTATCCCAGGGTCAGCAGTGTGTGCCTTCTCCATGGCCGACATAGAGAAAGTGTTCTTGGGACGGTTCAAAGAGCAGAAGACTCCGGACTCGGTGTGGACTCCGTTTCCAGAGGAGAAGCTTCCCAAACCTCGGTACGGATCACACTCTTCTGCTCCCAAGACAAGTTCCCAATTCTAAACCTTCCAAAGCATATAGAGACAGGAAGGCAAAAGGAAAAAAAGCAATGTAAAAAAATTAAAAGTAAAAATAATCAGATTTTATACACGGCTTTTCTTGAGCAGGTGGCACTAACACGTGACATGTTTTCTAAATGTTCTAAACCCTTCTTTGTCCAAGTTAAACAGAATGGCATCAGATCTTTTACACTAGTAAAGGACCAAGTTATTAGCTTTGACCCAGCACACAGTCGCCATCTGCTGATGACTAAATTATTAATTTGCCATAATTAGACGCGTTGCATATTTAACCTGTTTACAGTCAGCACGTATATTTGCGGCCCTGCCCTGTGTCCAAAACACAAAGTCCACCAAGCACCTCATTACCCCGATAAATCATTAATGGAGGATAACCATGCATATGTATATTTTATGTTTCCAGCTGAGGCCTTTTTGTGATCCTAATAAGCACCTGCTCCTCTCCCCCCCACCCTCCCATGCACTTTTCATCCATTTCAATGCACGCTATTATTACTCCCCGGTGTGTGATCGTACAGGCTGATCTTTGACCTTTTGCCCTCTCTGCGTGTGCACCCTCCATCACAGACCTGGGAGCTGTGCGGGTCACGGTCCAGCTGCGTCCTTAAAGAGCTCCATCGAGTTCCCGGACGACACCCTGCAGTTCATCAAGTCCCACCCCCTCATGGACACAGCTGTGCCTTCTATTGGGGACGAGCCCTGGTTCACCAAGACTCGCGTCAGGTATGGCGATACCTTTTATTTTGTACCGAGGTTTTCAAGAACAAACTCATTTCTATGTTCCACCGCAATATGCAAAACCTTTATTCTCAAATTTTACAATATGAGAATAAACAAACAAGACTTAAAAGCCTTTAGAACAGCACTGAAAAAGTATCAACATTGACACGTCTTAATTTAGTGTGTAAGAGCTGTTTATTCTAAATGGACTCTCCTGTTTTGAAAGAGCTGACCCCCACTGTGAGTAACGTGTGTGTGTGTGTGTGTGTGTGTGTGTGTGTGTGTGTGTGTGTGTGTGTGTGTGTGTGTGTGTGTGTGTGTGTGTGTGTGTGTGTGTGTGTGTGTGTGTGTGTGTGTGTGTGTGTGTGTGTGTGTGTGTGTGTGTGTGTGTGTGTGTGTGTGTGTGTGTGTGTGTGTGTGTGTGTGTGTGTGTGTGTGTGTGTGTGTGTGTGTGTGTGTGTGTGTGTGTGTGTGTGTGTGTGTGTGTGTGTGTGTGTGTGTGTGTGTGTGTGTGTGTGTGTGTGAAGGTACAGAATGACAGCGCTGGCTGTGGACAACGAAGCAGGACCTCACAAGAACTACACCGTGGTGTTCATCGGGGCCGAGTCTGGGGTTGTCCTCAAGGTTTTGGCCAAGACCTCCTCCGTGTCTCTGAACGACAGCGTGCTCCTGGAGGAGATCGACGTCTTCAACACGGCCAAGTATGAATGCGCTCACTTTTCGACCTCTCTTCTCTTCTTTTTTTTCCCCCTCTTCCCCCTTCTGACACGAGGAGTCAGCAACTCCGAAAGTGAAGCGTCCTGGCACAGATGGCCGCGTCTGTCTGCTTCCTGCGCATGCACAGTGTGTGTGCCCGATTTCTTTTCGAGCTTTTTTTGTGGATGAGCGCGCGCACCCCCCGCGGTGTGTTAGAGATTAAAATCCTGTTGAACTGTGAGAGAAAGCGTATGTGACTCCTCCACCTAACAAGTGATTAAATCTACTGAGACTGAAACAGTAGACAGACTTATCTGATAAACCTCTGATCAGGTTTCTCTCTTCCCGTCCCAGGTGCCTGTCTAACCACGAGGATGACAAGCGTGTCCTCTCGCTGCACGTGGACAAAGAGGCACACAGCCTGTACGTGGCCTATTCAAGCTGTGTCATCCGTATTCCCCTGAGTCGCTGTGAAAGGCATTCTTCCTGCCACAAGTAAGTGAGGCGCCAATGCACACGTAGGGGGTCAAAAATGCGCTTCATACGGTCGGTCATCGGTTTATGACTTTTATTGTTTTATGTTTCAGTAAAAGCCATACAAAAAGGGAATGATAACAGCTTCGTCTTATGCCTCTCGGTTAATGTTCAGGCGGTCACAAATGATTATAGTGCACTTCCCAGAATGATTAAACCCGGTGTTCTGATGGTGTGTGTTTGTATGGCTGCAGGTCCTGCATTGCATCAAGGGATCCCTACTGTGGCTGGAAGCCTCATGGGGCCTGTGAGAGAATACAGCCGGGTGATGTGTGAGTTCAAGCTTCAGCTGTGATATAAAGTGCACATATTATAGATGGGGAGGGGAGGGGAAATGTGTGAAAGATTTTTTGCAACTCTTTGATTATTCTATCTTGTCTTTGCTTTCTCTTTTTAGGACTGGATATGAGCAAGACATTGAATTGGGATACACTGCCCACTTGGGAGACTGCCACGGTACGAATCTCATCTCCATGCCATGCCGTCGATCCTGAGACACACATACACACACACACACAGATACACATACACTGACGCATACATGCACACAAACTCATCCCCACACACACCATGAGCCTGCACCACTCACACCAGTAACCACTCCAGTAACTTGCTCCGACATACGTCTATGTGCAGTATTAACACACACATCTGCATACAGTACATGGCCACCTGTAACCTGTGAGGCAGAAACATGGACATGTACAATTACGGGTCATGTTCAGCCGGTGCAAATGGTAGAGGTGTGAAGATGTCCGATGGCCAGAAAATGGGCCTTTGCTGATTTCACTGTAAAAAGAAAAGAAAACACCTGCCCCTTCATTTGTACCAACTAAACATGACACCGACTGAACCTCAGTATTGATCAGAACCAGAGGGCCTCTACTGACTCCAGTGAGAAAAGGACACTGCCAGCGGGTGCTCTATATCTTTATTATTAAACCAAATAAAACTGCACTCTTAGTGTCTCTTAGGAATTTAAGTTTTTCCTCCTGGATTCCTTTATACTGATTTCTTGTCCTTTTTAATTCTTTTAGCGTTTTTGGGCACTACATCAGCGCCAGATTACAAATCATTTGGCGACCCTACCTCTGGTTAGTTTGATCTTTTACTCAAATGGTTTCTTTCCTTGAGTTCAGCATCTCCAACCCTGTCTTTCCACCACTGCCACTATTCATCTCTTCTCACCAACACACCTCCTGAATGCTAATCACCTGCTTCATTGTCATCGTCACAAACAACAGACTCATAGGCGACGTCGGTGCTCAATCTCAGCACAGATTCACTTCCTCCTTTTTCGCTCATCACTTCCTGTTCCTCCTCCCACTTGCATGCCCACCCACCATCCCTTGGCATCCTTACTGTTGTGTACCGACTTGTCCTTGAACCGCTGTATCCTCTCCTTCTTCCCCTTCCAAATTGTCGAAAGAAAAATGTGCTTACATCGGTCTGTGAATGTGAACTGTGATAAGGTTTATTCCCTGTTTTGTCAAGACACTAACATTAAGAAATTACGCGAAATACCCATGCATACTAACCGGGATGATAACAGTATGCTCAACCCGCGTCTGTACAGTTTGTTAACAATTTGTTTGTCACCACAGACATGGAGTTTTCATCAACGCCAGTCACAGTCCACCCCAGTGGGCCCATACACCCCCCAGTACTCATACCCACTCAGAGCCCCAGCTCTGGGCCTGATCCAGAGCTCTACGGCTCAGGCTTTGTGCTGCAGGATGACCCAGCCACCTCCCATTCTTTAGACTCTATCCCAGGGGGCCAAGAGGGTAAGGCCCGAAGGGAGGCAGCCATCAATGAGCCTGATCCAATAGCTGCCAACAAGTCTCACTGAGCCACACCAATGTGAATCTACACATAGGCTCACATAAGCAAACACACACACGCGCACACACTGGCAGCTATTTAGGGATCCGATAGATAACATGGCAGATTTTTCTATTTAGTCTCTTTTTCATACATAATTTATGTTGGTATACACATGAGATGTTGATGTTACTATTGTTTTCTTTCCTTCAAATTTCCTTATGTTTTTTTCTTTCTTTTAACTTTTAATTCTAGTTTTAATTCTAGTTTTCTAATCATTAAACCCTACACTCACTGTTCTCGTAACGTTTTCTTTCCAATCTTTTGTTTGGATTTAGCTTCCGTCTCTGCCAGTGCACATTTATTAACTCTAGCTCTAGTAACAGTTTCCCCCGGCTGGTAGATCATTGACTGGGCCTGCTCTGCCACACCGCTATTGTGGCCGCACAGTGGATGACTAACTCTTACAATGTCTGTGGTTACTAACAAACTTCCAGTAGAGCAGCAAGAGCTGCTTCTCTTTCCTTTGAACAACTTCCTGCTGGTTCTTGCTCTTGTACCAGCAGATTGATTTGGCTCTCCATCGCAGTGCACTCCGAACCCTTTGATAGCGGTTAAACGCATGACAAAAAGTCGCAAGCGGACCGTGGATCACGGCAACACTTAAGTCTTCCCTTCTGAACTAACGTAGCACTGCTTTTCATAGATGGTGAAATGGATGTGGGTACCTAACAGCTTGTGCCAATGTTCACCATATTTCTTCTTCTTCATATGGGCTTGAAATGAATAGGAATGTGTCAATATGTATGGTTGACTGGATTCTTGTATGGGGGAGGGGGGGAGCTGTAGAATCAGAAACTCATGCATGGTGGTGTTCTCACAAATATGCACATTCTGCTGTTAAACGGGGAGGGGTGCTTCACTTAGCACTTTAACTCTTTTTACCAGGGGCTTAACCAACGCTTCAATGTTTGTTTTTTTAGGAGTGTGGGATATCCAAGCCGGTGAGACCAACCAGATGGTCCACATGAACATCCTCATCACTTGCGTGTTTGCTGCCTTTCTCATGGGTGCCCTCCTGGCGGGTCTGATAGTTTTCTGCTACCGAGACTCATTCCTCCGTAAGCCCAGACGTGTCCACAAGGATGCAGAGTCGGCACCGTCCTGCTCCGACTCCACTGGAAGCTTTGTCAAGCTCAATGGCCTCTTTGACAGCCCTGTAAAGGTACGGCCATAAAACCAGCTCCAATGCTAGATCACATGTTGCGGCGATGAGTGATTGACCGAGATAAGTGAAACTGTGTCTAATTTTAAGCTCTTGATTTATATCGTCACATTCTTAGGAGTACCAGACCAACATTGATTCTCCCAAGCTGTACACCAATCTGCTGAGCAACGGCAAAGACCTGAATTCCCCCAACGGAGACACAAAGACCATGATCTTGAGGGATGGCTGTCAGCCCCCTGAACTGGCTGCCCTGCCTACGCCTGAGTCCACCCCTGTGCTTCAGCAGAAAAGCCTGCAGCCCATCAAAAACCAGTGGGAGAGGGCTCATCCAAAGGCCAGTGGACCCCATAAGGAGTCCAACTCGTCTGCCAAGAGTCCTCAGTTCCTTCTTTCTTCTGCTGGTGCTCCTCCTAACTCCAACTCCATCCACCCTCACCTCGCCTTGGGACACTCCCTCATACCAAGTGCGGTTGTCCTGCCCAATGCCACACATGACCACTCTAACCTTGACAGTGGAGAGGATACACTGCCGCATTCGTCTGAAAGAAAGCTGAGGAACCCAGACTCTAAGGGAAGTAGGAAAGAACAGAAAAGGTCTGTGGATGCAAGAAATACCCTAAATGACCTTTTAAAACACCTTAATGACTCAGTGGCAAACCCCCAGGCCATTCTTCCAGAAGGATCGGGGCCACGCCCAAGACAACAGCTCACTCTGGAGCCCATGGAGGAACTGACTGAATTACCCCCCAAGGTGCCGAGCCGTGAGGCTTCCCTGTACTCCCCCTCCTCCTCCCTGCCGAGGCACAGCCCCACCAAGAGGGTTGATGTGCCCCTGCCCACCACTCCCACAACGCCAACGGGCAGCCTGAGCATGGGAGGCACCCTGGAGAGGCAAAGAGGGGGGTATCAACTCCACCGGAGTGCCTCTCACAGGCACTCCCTATCCACCTCGCCAAATGGGGTAACCATGGGGGTGTCTGTGTCTCGCCAACACAGTATGAACAGGGGGGGTTACATGCCCCCAACACCCCCCTCCAGACTTGACTCCCAAGGCGGAGTGATGGGGGCGGGAATGCACTCAGCCCACCCATCCTCTGCTCCCCGACAGAGCAACTACAGTGGGTATGGCTCACTCCCTCGCACAGGGCTTAAACGGACCCCATCGCTAAAGCCAGATGTGCCCCCTAAACCCAATGGGTTTTCACCACAGACTCCACAGATGCGAGTGGTCAACAAGTACAGTTATTAAAAGAGCATGGACACTTCTGAGTGAGCTCTTGGCCTTGACTGTAGAGCTTTGAGCCCTGAGGGCTTGGGGGGAGGGGCTACGGATGGGGTTCGGGCCTAGTGTGTGTTTGTGTATCGACTTAAGGTGTGTTCCCCCTTTAAATGATATGCACATTCACGCACACTGAAAAAGGGAAAAATCACACGTGGCCAAAGATACTCCGTGGGGCTTTTTTCGCTCCCTACATGTCCACCTCCCTCCCTTGTCACGGTAGCCACAGGATATGAACAGTGGACGGTGGTGAATCTGCTGCTCCCCGTTGTATCTGGGCTCGGGTGTCTCCCGTTCCAATATTAGGTACGTGGTCCAGGACACCAGCTGGGGTCGCTACGGCGTCTGTGCGTGGAGTGCTGGGTTTAAAGCCGTGGAATACTTGAAGAATGGGTCTCATTTGTCACTGCCCTTGAGCACTGTCTTCCCACTAATGTGAACTGAACAAAGAGGAGGGGAAGGCCATGCCTTTGTTAGTAGGATGGCTGGAGGCTGCGGAGAGGGAAATCCAAAATGTGTGTGTGTGTGTGTGTGTGTGTGTGTGTGTGTGTGTGTTGATTAAGATACATATGACCGTGGACAGCTGGATTAAGCAGCAAGCGAACAGAGAAAATGGTGCATATGAATGTGTGTGTGTGTTGGTTGATTGGAAAGCAGATTTGTGTAAAGGCAGTACACTTGTTTATCGAGTGGCCACATGCTAGAGGATGCAACTTAAAACCTGTCTGAGACCCGAGTCACTGTCTCTCATTCCAATAATATTATCACATCTTTGGTCTTTTCGGGTCCATCTGAACCGAGTTGAACTCATATTTTTGTGTCATTCTGTAGTGTTTTTGGTAATTAGGTTAAAATGAGGTGAAGTTGGTCATGCTGGGTGTATACTGGCACAGGGACTCAAACTCATTTGGACATTTTACGTAGTATTTGCTGCTATTGGTTTTAGACATCGGCGTTTGTCTTGGATGGATTTCTTTTTCTCCACCAGACTGGGATAGCCTATGATATGAGTGTGCACATCTGCGTGTGTGTGTGTGTGTGTGTTTATATTGCAGACGGAAGCCAAGAAATACAGTTTTCAGCAACCAAACACACTGTTGAAACTGATATATTGGAAAAAATGCTTCTCTCCAGGACTGAAAACTCCCCTAACCTCCACTGCCCCTTTGTAGGAATTATACTGGTGGTTCAGGAGACTTCTTTCTTTATGTAGCAATGGTATTAAGAAAAAAAAAACGCATAAATCTCATCTCATTCTATAAATTAATTTTGAACGAAATGGTTTGCCTTTATAATGTTTTACAGTGTTATTTAAAGATTTTACCATATGAAAAACTAAAGCAGCACCCATGGTTAAAGCCCAATTCAACATTTCAGGGCACATCCTGTTCCGTTAAACTTGTGTGTCCCCTAACACGATAACGCTAGAATCTTCCTTCTACATTAACGCTATTAAAAAAATAAAAATAGGTATATTAAACTGACCCTAGAACAATACATGGATGTAACACCTCTGTCATCTGCCGTGCTGGTTCTGCAGCCCGTGTTCCTTGTGCAGCTTCCCCGCGAGTGGCCAGTGTACAATCAACACAACAATTTACCAATGTGTCCAAATGAGTCATGCTGGGAATGACAAGATCCTGTATATACTTAAATACTATAAATAAGGAGTATAAATATTTTTAGGCAAGTGAACCTGAATCTGTGCATCGTGTGCCTTATTCACAAACTGAATTACTACAGTATATAATATTGGCAATGTCAATTGGTCCTCTGTATGTTATTGTCATATACTATATCGACAATTTTTATACTAAGCATTTTGAAAATCAGCAGGATGTGTTGGAAAATCACAACCCGAAGTGACGCGGAGAAGGAATTGGCTGACAAGACACTCCACTTGTGAACGCTCATCTTACAAAAAAAGGACAGCGAAACCTGTTTATTTGGGGTATGAATTAATTTCTGTTTCCTTTACTGCCGGCGTTGAAAAGAATGGTGTTAATCCACCACATAGGAGGTGCCATGCAGTGAATGTATTTTCTTGACAGTGGGATGTAGGGTGGTTAGATCTCGCACTGTGGAGCGGTCGGCTCAAACGCAGCACATCCTGCCCACAGCCAATGTATTAACAGTGTTCACGCGAAAGCCACGGGCGGCGGTCACACAGAATCCCTAATCCCCCCAGGATTGCACCGACCGGGAAGGGTTTCTATTGGTCGGTAGTGACGACTGAGGGATCATTTCCCTTGGGTATATTATTTGGGTGACATCTGCAATCCTATCCGAGGGTCAGTTGCCTGTTTAACCCAAAGCCACATTTTGTTTACAAGTGATGATTGTATGTAAAGACGTTCTGCCTGTCATCTTTACCAGTGTTTGGGCTCTCTTTTCTACTCGACACACGCACACTCGACATCGCAAACACACACACACACACACGACATACAACGCTCAACTGCCTTGTACATTGCAATATGAACTGGGTCTTTCTGTTGCAATCTAAATTGAAGCCTTTATATTTCAGTCTGAGCTCGGTGTATGTGCAGACGAACCGGATTTTGTCATGTCATTTTGATTTAAATACTGTGCGACATGGCGATGCCAGGCCAGCTGTATATATGATCTCCAGAGTATGTCAGCGTGTAGATATGTTGTAAAGTTGTACTGTGAATGTGTAAATAATAATAATGATGGTCTTTTGTTTCATGATATTTTTTGTTGATTTTTTTTAACACGGCATGTATAGTTGAAATAAAACATTATGGCACAGAATAAGTGGTTTTGTTTTTTTTAATGTCGAGGACATGAAATTTGGCCTGATTGGGTTTCATAAGTCGGCGGCTTTTGTTATGTCATGTTTCTGGTGTGAGAGAGCATGACTGAGCGCTGCAAAGAGTTAACGATCAGATGCTTGCTGTCCTTTGAACTCGGCCTCAGAGCCATGAGATGCATTCGGTCCGAGCTGAGTTCTGTAAGCTGCCCATCTGAGACACGAATGATTAAGAGCTTCTGACTATTTTTAGAGCTGGGTTTTTTTTAAGTTTGAGGCCAGCGCCACAACAACCACACCAGATAGCATGTGGGAAAGTTTCCAAAGTAGCATGTTCCTTTAGACGCCGAACATCTGGACTCACGACTGCCCAAGGCTTAAGATCGGAGCCACCAATGAGCTGTGGAAGAATGCATACGTTTAGATGCATGCAGCGTAAACATCCAACGCATGATGTCACGCACTGATAACGTTGTGATAAGATCAGCTGTCAACAACAAAGAACAAAAGAGGAACGGTTGGCTGAAGGTCACTTTTTATGTGTTTCTCATTTGCAGAACGATGAATAATCAAATTGCCCGTTGAGGAATGACCCCCTCACTCTTTTAAAAAAAATAAAAACATGCACATGCTGTTTTACTGAAATTCTGATAGCCATTCATGTAAAGTTCACACAAATACAGCAACAAGCCGAAAAATGCATCCTAAAAATAGAATTCACTGTCAAAACATGACAACAAGAAGGCAGATGTCCAAATCCCAAACACGGGATGTCACGGTGGCTTAGCAGCCTAAAAACACATTCCACATAACTGCAACAACCCCGGTTGGAATTCAGCCGGAGACCTTAGTTGCACGTCGCCGCCCCTCCCCACACGTTTCCTGTACGCCTCTTCTTCGGTTTACCATCAAATGGAGCAAAAATCTGCCAAAACATTCTCTTATAAAACATCACAAACACCGTTTTAACCATCATTGATAATCATCGTTTGAAATGTTAACTTCCCGCAGACGCTCAACTCCACTTTAGAAGTCAAATGTCGAGATTGAAAGAAGTTTTTTTTTTTTTTTTTAATCAAACTAATCTGCACATAAAGAAGCGGAGCAGGAGGGCTCTGAGAGCGCCTCCTGCTCTTCTGCAGGGAGGTTTTGCAGCCCGTTGGCTGTTTGGCCCGCGAGGCTTTGTGGCTCATCGCTGGCGTCAGAATGTTGACACAAGTGCTCCTTCATTCGCTTTCAGCAGGACCTCCTGAAAACTCGCACCTCCTAGCAACCCAGCTCTCTCTCTCTCCCACTCTCTCTATTCTCCCTCACACGGGAAACCTTCTCCCCTCCCAACGGGGGTTGGGGGTGTGATTTGGTTGGGAATGGGGAACAACAAAGAGGCGCCTCTTGCTATTCTGATGTACATCCCATCCTCTCAATTTATCAGATGGGCTCTTTGAATTAGTGGAGGCAAATCAAACACATGCAATGATTCTGTAGCCGTTTCATTCACTTGTCCGTCCGCCTGGCCACACTTAGCCTCATTACGAGCACCGACTGTTCCCGGACAGAAAGCATGCGTTTGTTGTCATACTGACGTGTCTGTGTGTGCCTGCGCGTGTGCGAGTGTGTATGTGTGTGTATATTTCACTTAACAAGGAAGCAGACGCTAAAAAAAACTATTTAAACATCCGAACGCAGAGAGAGAGAGAGAGAGAGAGAGAGGGGGATTCGGCCTCTTCCTCAGCTTTCTGCTCCGCTTTCTCTGCAGCCTCTCTTTAGAAATGTAAGGATGGCGATTAGACGGAAAATCATCCATCTGTACTTCCTGTCTTCTTTTCTTAAAAGCCTGGAGGTGAAACCAGCATTTACATTTACAAGCCTCGGTCATGGAAAGGTGCTTGAAGGGTTTCTTTGTGGGCTTTAGCAAGTACATGTGCTCTCTCTCTCTCTCTCTCTCTGATGTATTAAAATCTGACAGAGTAATGCCTCATTTGAAAGCGGAATTAAATGACAGGGAAGGAGCCGAAATTGAGTTGGATTGAAAAGAACGTTTTTGCTTGGTTTTTTTTGCGGTGCAGCCTCTACAGTTGCGAAAAGCCATCAAAGTGTAATCTGTGTGCCGAGCACCGCTTACATTGACAGTCGGTTAATGGCACACATTGCTTTGAAAAAAGTGACTTAAAAGGCAGGCGAGAAAAAAAGGAAGGAAGAGAAAGGAACTGTTGAGATATGAGGAATGGAAGTGCAGACAGGAAGTAACTAGTAGCCTTTATGAGCACATACAGACATTTTGGTTTGAAGATAAAACTATAAACAAAACAGCTTCATGAGAGAAAGAAAAGAAGCACATACAGAACGGGGACTTTTCCCAGTTTTTTCAAAACTGAGTTTCAGCAAAGTTCTGCAATCAACCGCTCTGACACCACAAAAGAGAGACAGAGAGCGAGATGGCAGGAGGGAAAGAACTAGGCCGCAGAGATTTTAATTCTTTGGTATATTATATAATGGCTGCCGAGACCCCCCCGGCAGGGAATGGCTGCTGTGTTCCAAGATAACCTCTGGAAAATGACACGACAACCTCTTTTTATGCCTGCATCTGCGCTGCCACCTGTGTTTTATCACGAGACATTATTGTTAAGGGGGAGCTTGGAATGGGAGACACAAGGAAATAATTATGCCGAGTCCACAAAGGCAATGCATTATATTATGCAATGAAGTCCAGAAATTACTTTGGGGGAAAAAAATAGAACATCAACGGTGTTGTTCAGTGTTTTTTTTTCTTTTTCTTCTTGCAGTCCAAACACAGGAGCTCCGTTGCCTCAAGTTAACACATTCATTTTCTATCTTCTGATTCTCACCAGCACCTGAACACACCACCATACTTACCCGTTTTCAATTAAATCACATCTCCAAAATGTCACTGTAATAAGTTTAATTTGAGGTTTAAAGTCTTAATCAATGACACTGAAGAGGCCATAAAAGCACCAGAGAACAGTCTGATTGACAGCTGATACTGTAGTAAATAACAACAAAATGCAAAAAGTGTAACTTCATTAAATTCATAAAATGGTCATTCTGCTATAAATTAGATTTGACAAGCACAGAGTGTGTTGGCACCCTGTCAAGTAGGACATGTCGGATTAGTAAGCTTATCTGTTTCACAACAATAAATAATAACGAGGAGACAAAAGATGTCACGGTTTATGAAGATATCCTGGTGACATGACATCGCAGGGTAGGTTCATTCGTTTGAGATATCTTTCCCCGAAGTAAGAGAGCTGCAGTGCACCAAGAGCTTTGGGTTACACAAGTTCAACACATCGGAAAATACCAGGGCCAATTTATAGCCATTAACAACCGCGGCACTCATCTTGTTAGCATTGCCTAAGCTAATCTTAGGGGAGAAAAAAATAAAATAAATCGATTAAATGTAACTTTAATTTAAGTAAATATGTCTGCTGCTCTATTGTTGCAGGCCGGGAGAGTGGAACATTTGGCTTCAACTTCATAGCCTGAGCACATCTATGACATCACAGATGCCGTCGGAGATAGCACCCACTGCTGGAAGACATCTCGGATAATTAACTTTCTAACGTTCCCCCGAAACTTGTTCAAGGCAGTAGTATGTGAAATTAGAATGACGCGGTATTGAAACTCGACTTGTGTCATTCAGCATTACCATGCATGGCATCGACCCACCGATACAGGGCCCGTCTGAGAGAAAGAGTCAGGAGACACAGATAGAGAACGGTGTTGAGAGCAGGAGGAGAGAACGAGATGAATATCTGTCCAATGTGGTTCTTTAAGATGCACAGACCCGGCTCCAGCACCTGCAAGCAAAGGGGCTTATCTGTCAGGTTTCATCTGCTCAGCAGGGTGTGTGTGTGTGTGTGTTTTGGAGAAGGAGTGGGTGAGTAGGGCAAGTTGCAGCAAGCCTATCAAGCACATATTCACTTACTGAGACGGTAAACACCTGAAAGAGTTTAACTCTCTTGTTGCGCATGATCAGGTTAAGGATTAGCACCAACAAAAAAAAAGTATATATATATATATATATATATATATATATATATATATATATATATCAGATGGATTCTTCATTTCTTTGTTGTTTTTTTCCACTCTCTTTATCCGCCCCCCTCTGAAGCCTGACTCAGGCCCTTTACAGTCTGGGTGTTCTGGGAGCTTTGTTGGTAAACCAGTGGATTATCCCAATTGCTTTATGACTAAAGCCTAGCCTGCTATTACAGTGCTTTGTCATAAAGAAATCACATCTTCCCAGACACCCTGAGACAGAACCTGACACACACACACACACACACACACACACACACACACACACACACACACACACACACACACACACACACACACACACACACACACACACACACGCACACGCACACGCACACGCACACGCACACACACACACCCTACGCCCGAGGGGTTGACGAGAACGTACCACATCACAGCCGACGGAGCCCTCATCACATGCTAAAACTCGAGCCTAGGAATGCCCCTTGATGCACAAATGCATACAAACGCACATTGAAAACACCCCATTGCGTAGACTTACCCTCGGGCAAATACTGTGGCTGAGTGCGCAGGGTGCTGTAATAATGATAAAAAGCTTACGCCATGTGCAGCAATTCCTGTGTGAATTACTCATCAGAGCGCACCTGCCAGAGGACGAGCCACACGAATTACAGAAACACTACAATGCGCCGATGTCCCACGGATCAGATTACGTGGGGGCCGTTGTAAGTGCAGCTCTCGGCTCTTGTTACCCGGCTTAATTGAACATAGCTTGGATTTGACGTCGGCTAACAACATGGAGTTAGCTCCCTCCTGCATTAGTGCCACAGCGAATTAATTCTCCCAACAGATCAATGGGCTTATGGTCCATACAGATCAGCACGGAGAGA
Source organism: Cyclopterus lumpus (assembly GCF_009769545.1). Classification (NCBI taxonomy): domain Eukaryota; kingdom Metazoa; phylum Chordata; class Actinopteri; order Perciformes; family Cyclopteridae; genus Cyclopterus; species Cyclopterus lumpus. Next base: position 23,477,705 of record NC_046968.1, read on the forward strand.
TTTCACGAGCGGGCTGCTGCATCAGCTGGCTAATTTTCTGCCCCTTCTCCACAGCCACCCCCCCCAACCAACCTTATTTATCATTGGGAAGAAATCAGATACACACACACACACACACTTTTCCCCCGCTGTTTTTCCATCTTCTTCATCTATATAGATACAAACACCGACGGGCCCTCGCTGCCATACACAGAATCCAGATCAATAAGTAATGGGCGTCCCGCTGAGCAGATGAGCTCTCTCGGACTCTGCCCGTCCTGATTGAACACTGTCTCTTTGTGTAGCTCGGGGCATTCTCCGGCCTCAGAGAGAGCGACGGACTGAAGGAGGGTAGGTGGAAGGAGGAAAAAAGAAAAGAGGAGCGAGGACAGAGAGCGACGGAGGGGAGAAGATGGCCCGGAAAGGAGGGAAGAGCCGAGTGCCAAGATGTTGCACAACAACCCTTAGTCTTTCCAACAGGCAGAATTATCATTCAGGGCAAAAAGAACGCCAACAACGATGCAATACCCTGGACTTACAGGATACAGCTTAGCGCCACCCCCATCCTCAACAGCACATGCCCACACACAACCTAAAATAAGCTTTCAGACATCATCCCATGGGATCATCTCATCCCTTTAAATATGTCTGGAAAAAAATAGTCAAGATCACATGAGATACCTATTGAACTTGTACTAACCTCTTTAAGGATGAGAAGTATGTAATGACAAATCCCATGGAAAAGCCCATTTCTCAGTGCTTTGACATCCTTAAGCCGCCTGTGGCATTAAGCCTCAAAGCCCATTTGTTCCTGCTGAAGATGCAAATCTTTAAATAGTGTCACAAATATAACATAACATTTTTTTTTTTTTTTTTAAAGGCTCAGGAGTTTTCTTGAAAAAGCTCGGCACTGCAGTTTTTAGCAAACGTCGAGAGTTTTGTTGAGTGTTTACAGTGGGATTGATACTAAACTAATTACAGCGCCCGTGTTCGTGGTAATGAAGAAGCATGATAGCCAGTGAGTTTGTGTAGCACATTTATTTGTTTGTTCTTTTGTATATAAAGATGGAGGTCTACGGCACAGAGGAACGAGCTAAATCAGACTCTGGCTACACAAGTAATTCATTTCTTATTTTGTTCTTTTTGTGTGATTTGTTGACAACAGCATTCTTCTGAATGACAAATCCAAAACTAATCTCACCTTAACAATTGTCCGAATTTGATCTACTAATTTTATGAAAATGCATCGATTACAACAACATACTAATCTACCGAAAACATATACTCGCCAGATTGGAATGAATGCTTTCAAGTGGGAGTTGTCTAACTTCACATTTATATTTCCTCTAAAGATTATAAAGCTAAAACCCAATTTCCATACCTGCACCCATTTCTGGACTAGCCGCTTTCTCACAAAACGTTTTTTTGATGCTAAATCTTTGTGCATCAAGTGCTTTTAAAAGCCACATCATGTGGAGGAAATGGCCGAGAACCTTTAGTCCCTGATAGTCTGCCCTTGAGTGCTGCTCTTACAATACGGGCTCGTCAGAATAGCGGCCTGAGCTTTGCAGTTGTGCCTCTGCGTGATGCGGAAAGTAAAAAAGACAGCCGACTGGCCTTCGGAGCACTTCAAAAAGCCCAAAAGCAGTGTGAGCCGGAGCACAAGTGACAGACACACACAGGGGGCCAATGGCCCGTGTGTACTGCTGCGGCCGAGGTGCATGTGTGTTTGCGGTGTGCCTATGCATGTGTTGTGTGTGCGTGGGTGTGTGCGCGCTGGATGACAGGAGGCCTATTAAAAAGCTGCCTGAGGAGAGGGCTTTCAGTCGGGAATTTATGGGGGGGCAGAAAGGACGGCGAGGCCATTGTGTGTCAGAGTTCCATCCCGAGAGCTGGAATTAGAGCCTTTTCTCCTCCGCTCGGCTGCGAGACTCCGTACCGCCGCGGCCCCGTCTTTAATTAGAGCAGCTCTAAGGAGACAGCCGCGAGGAGGAGACAAAGAGCGGGGAGGAACGACGAGCGACGGAGATAAGAAGGAGACAAACGAGGAAAATAAACATAATCGTTGGGAGGAAAAGAGAAGAGAGAAATTGGATTCACACCGTTTGGCAATGCTGTGCAAGTCTGATTGGGAGTGTAACGAGGTGAATGATAACAACATGATGTGAAATATGATAAAAGGTTATTCCTGGTGGTGTCATGAGAATCTCTGTAGCAAGCCACTGATTGGAAATAGCAGCTAATGTGACTTTCGCAGGGTGTGTTTGACTTTCAGTTCTATTAACTTCCCCCCTTTCAGGCCTCCGCACACAAACAATGTCGAGCAGTGCACGACGCGGCGCCTGTGTGGAGGTTATAGCACAATCAAATTAGGTAAACAAACGTTAATGGATGATAATGAATGTGAGCATTATCTCCAAATAGAGTGTCCATTAATATTGATGATTGTTTTTATTCCGACGCATTACAAACCAAAGCAACATCAATATTTGTCGGAGCAAATGAGCGAGAGAATGTACATTCATCAGCAATTGGATAACTAAATGGATAGATGGAGGAGATAAACACAGGCTGTTGTCTCCTCTGCTGATGATCTATCCGTTTAGGCTTGTAAAGTTCATTTATGTTAAATGGATTTGATTGTTATGGGAGGTAAACAATATGTCAAGCTCGATTTCAAAATAACTCATTCTGCTTAACAGCTAATGTTACAGCCTGCTGGTGAAAGGGTTTGTCTTGTTTGTTAACTGGCAGGGCGATCAAACGGGTTGTCCCGTTGAAACGGGGGATAATACTGGCTGTTGGTGTAAAACGCTGCTGCAGATTTGTCGGTGCGTGTGTGTGTGTGTGTGTGTGCCTTTAATCTCCCACCTGACGAGCCCCCTCGCAAAGAAAAAGTAAAGTTGATGATGGATTTTCTGGGACACTGTAAAGCGATTAAATGGGGGGGGAAAAGGCCTATCATGGGACATCACAAGACTGTGTCTACAGCGCGCACACACACACACACACACACACACACACACACACACACACACACACACACACACACACACACACACACACACACACACACACACACACACACACACACACACACACAGTGAGGTGTGTTGACCCTGGCTATATTTAGGCTTTCTCTCCAGTGTGTCTTAATCCTGCTGTCTGCCATGTTCCACCTGATTAGTCTGATCATTCACTTCTGACAGGCACATTTCTTAACCCTCCACGCAAACACACGCACACACCCACAAAAAGGAAGTCACGCACACTCACACAAACACACGTGATGCATCACACACACACGCACAGACAATCTGACTCGAAAGGGCGAGGGAATAAAAGCCTGAAGAGAATGATGCGATGGCCCCAGTCACTCACAAGGAAAATATCCCATCATAGCCCTCAGTTACCGGCGTCAAACCTCACTTCACATGGCCAGTTGCAAACACTGGCTCATTTAGTGTGAGGCGCACGCACGTAATTAAAGCTCATCAACGTGTAAAAATCCCTCAGGAAAAAAAGGTTTCCACTCCAAAATGTGAACGATGAGCCCGTGTATATTCTCTTGGGGGACTTCAGTGCAGAGAGATGAGAAGGTCTGAGGCCAGAAACGAATGCAAATGAGAGGTTCGACTGTGGGGTAGATGCTGGGTTTCCCACACAATGCCTGAACAATATTGCCCTTCACCTGCTGAGATCTAAAGCAGTAATCAAGAGGCGTGGAGAGCCATGGCGACTATTTCTGTGTGGGGGACCCTCGCCGTCTCCGTCTGACTCCCTCAGGCTGCAGATAAGAGTCACCCTAGTGTGTGTGTTCATGCATGTAGGTGAAGGAAGTGTATCCCTCCCCCTTCGGTAAGCCATCTCTCTCTCTCTCTCTCTCTCTCTCAATCCCCCCCCCCCCCCCCCATTGATCCTGTATTCCAAGCAGTTCCTCGATGACCAACCTGCTGTTAGAGCTGTTGTTGCAGTCCAAGTTGATTTAGTTGAGCTCTCCGTGCCTGAACTCCGTGGGGCCATTCTGCTCAGTGGCAGTAAATTACATTCATTTACAAGTTTGGATCAAGAGAGAGAGGAAAAGGGGCGAGTGTGGGTGTTTTATCTGTGTTAATGTTGTGTGTGTGTGTCCAAACACAGTTGGTGGCACTTTATAATGGAGGCATCTTTCATAACAGGTATTCAAGTTGAAACTAATATCCCCGTTAATGGTTAACAAATACTTGTTTATCCTCTTCCAACATGACACCTGCTTTATCGCTTTGAGTATCACCATAAAAAGGAATAGTTCTGCTTTCTGTATGTAAGAGATGAGGATTGATACCGTCCTCCTCATTGTCTGTGGGATAAATATGTAGCTGGCCCATTAGCTTAGCTTAGCTTAGCATAAAGACAGGAAAAAAGCTAGCCTTGCTCTGTTCTACAGTCACAAAATCTGGTTAACAGTACGTCTAAAGCTCACTAACTAACACATGCTTTATTTAATATGTGTATACGTTATCAAAAATAAGCAAAATAATGATCATTTTACAATTTGTGGGGCGTAACACTGTAATCATTGGACACCAGGCTAGACGTTCCTACCCCCCCAATTCGAGTCCTTGTGCTAAGCTAAGCTAGCCAGCTGCTGGATGGCTGGATGTAGCCTTATATGTAACAAGAGTTATGTAAGAAACTATTAATATTTCTTTCATTCATCAGACGTCCTCCGATCATCAACTGTTGGACCATTTAACTGATGGAGAAGAGCTGCATCTGTACTAAAAATCCATTTATTAAACAGCCTATTGACATTTACGCGATGTGTAGACGCGATGGTTTCTCATTTTCAAAAAAAGCTCTCGTATCTGCAGTTATATATGGTAATACGTTATTAATAAAAAGGGCTTTTGACCACAATACATCAAGTCTGCAGCTGAAAATGTTAATTTGTTGTTAATAAATGGACTGTGGTCCAGATGCTCCGCAGCATTGTCCAGAAAGTAAGTCGTCAGTCTTCCTGATGAACTAGAGGGCTTGCCGAGAAGAAACTGCAAGTGGCATCTTCAGGGGAAATCTGATCGAGCCACTCACATTTACATTTTACAACCTGGCAGCCCAAAAAGTTGTTTTCATTAACTTTTTTATCCGGACAAAACGTATCATTATTACTTCTGCAGCGGAGCGAGAACTTCATGATATTCCCCTGGCGGCATCCCATCTTCACCTAAACCACAAATCCCGGCTCAGTCGAGACCACACAAAGAGCCGTGGCTGCGGTTTGAAGAGGGTCAACACAAACAAAGTTTGTGAAGTGATTCCCTCTGTCTCTCTCATCGACGTAACAATCCTCTTCCCGCCGGAGGCCAAGATGCTCTTTGTTTACGCAGCGTCATATGGTGTAGATGACCCTACCTGAAGCCAGGGACTCATATCCATTTCCCAGCTCCAGCTCCCCGACCCCCTGCTCAGGCCTCAGCGCAGCCAGACCAGCTTTCCCATTGCTCAGACAAAAGGCAGCTTCACTGGGATGTAACTCAGGCCTGCACATATAGAAAGTAAGGACAAAGCCTTCTATTCTCTACTCGCAAACAACAACACCCTTTGTCTTCTCTTACAAAAGAAAACATTTGCCAGCAAGAACTAAGAGAGCTGCAAACAGCCTGACCATTTGGTTAAATTAGACACCAAGACAATACATATCAAACATAAACGATGGAACAATGACATATTAGTTACATGCTCATGAATTTAATGTGTGAGGGTCTGTGTATGCACATGCTACTATCCAGAATGGCTGATCAGAAGGGCAGCTAAAGACACATGAGCAAGCCAAAGCCCCTCTGGTGGGCCCTGAGGCCCGTCCAACTGTTTCAGGACATGTCCTGGAAAAATAAAGCACTAAAAAAATCAAAAGTCTACTCGCACTTAATTATGCGTTTTGTAGTGTTCAAATACACTTTATAAAAAATCACATATCCTGTCATTTGCAAACGCACAAGCTACAATTTATAATAAAGAGAAAATATATTTTTATTTGACTGATTTGCGCTGTTAACAGTGTCTCAGCGTACAAGTTTGTAAGAGAAAAGTCACTCACTCGAATTATCAATCAGGATCTCATCTCAGAGTTAAGTTTCCTGCCTGCAGCTTATCGGATTGCCAGTGCGTGTAAAATGGAATTGCACAACATAAAAGTTAAGGTCACGGGGAAGCAGTATGATGAACAAGATATGGAGGTCGGACAAAACAAAAAATACATTATTATTATTATGAGAAGTGATAACAAAAAAATTTAAAACATGAGCTGATCTACATAGATTCGAGTCCGGGCAGCAACTGTGTGAATTGCATAGACTGTGCATAGGAAGTGGAGGTGCTCATTGTGGTTTGTGGACTGCTGTTTGAAGCCTCAAGTTCGTCATGTTGGCCGACATATTGTTTCTTGCAACCAGAAGTGACACGAGAGGAGCCAAGTACAACAAAACGCTGAATAATACTTTTTTAAGCGACCAAAATGTTACAATTAACTTTCCTGAACTGAAAACGCTCCGTTATAGATCACGGACAAAAACTTGGATTCAGAGAAATAGCAGATTTTCCATTCTATTGTGTTTGTAAGTGCACTATACATATGCACCTGGTGATTATCTCCTAACCCCAGTGACATACACACACTCAACACTCGAGAATCTGGATTAGATGTTTAGTGGGTGGGGCGATGTGTATGATGATACATGTGGTTGACCCCCCAACCATCTTATTACCATCAGTCTTATTAACATCTAAAAAGAGTTCTTCTCTGCAGACGTGTCCTGTAGATTCAAACAGAGCTGCAGCCTCCTTCTATTCCTCCCACATTACCGGATCGCCCTCCCCCTCCTCTGTCCCATCCACTTTCCACGGTGTATTATTTCACAACGAGAAAGCATCGGCTGTATACACCAACTTAAGCCAGCGGACACAACCCACCCTGGCATGGGGACTTGGCATGAATGTTAATGCAGAGGAACCTGGTATTGGTAAAAGAAACGCGTGCCAGACACAGAATACAAAGATAAGGCGCGTAGAGATGAACTAGAAAACAGACTGGGGAGGTGTCTGGTCGAGCAGAAGTGGACTGCTTACAGACTAATATGTTGTAGGATGTCATGTATACTGAACTGTATAATTAATCAAAAGCAGGCTCAGAATAGCAAAGAGTTTTACCCTGAAGACTGAGGTTATTACTTCATTACAAATCATTAATAAGATCGCAGTAGTTGCAATAACTTGCCCGGTGCAAACATTTAAATTATTCCGAATAGCTCTTGACACACAGATACAAATATGAGTCTGTTTTGACAAAATATTTCAAGCTTTTAATTCAAAAAATTCTAAATAGCCCTGCTTGTCATTTACTTGTTCTTTTATATTTTAGTATCAAATACATCATTTACAAACAACAGTATAACATAAATATATGCAATAAGGAACACAAACTAAAATACTGGCATCGCTCTGTTAATTCTAACGGATGAGGAACTCTTATCGGCATCAAGTCCGCTCAAATAGTAGCGACTATTTCTTTAAAAGAATGCAGCTGAAGCTGAGCCGCGTCCTAGCGCTGACCCTTGGGTGTGCAAAAAGTAGGACAAACCTTCGAGTGACTTTTATTGGTAAACCAAATGGCAGCCACAGCTTGCGGACAAACTGTGTAGGAGAGCCCGGGCAGGCGGACAGATGGTCGACAATGTGTACCGAGTCCAGGAAAGCGTGTTCAGCAGGACGACACGGAAAGACACGGAGAAGAAGCTGCAGCTTCTGTCGTGTCACTCTGGACGCATTTAAACCGAAAACACAGAATGGACAAAGACACGCACCCACAAGGGGATAGGAAGAAGGCACGTATTGTCAGTCGCTTTAATTGATATGTAATATGTAACGTAATGAAAAGACAAGAGAGACACGGAGCCCGTAGCCTATATTTGCCGTGAACACTCTGGGTTAGTGCCCACTCCCCATCTTCTTTAACCGACATTCATTTTTCGCTGTCCCCAGTTCCACCTCACCTGCTCGGTCCCTGACGTCAGAAACACAAACGTCGCCCCCTCCAATCCCCACACGACGCCTCGGTCGCTCTTCTCTTTGTCCTGCTAGCTCTCTGCAATTAAGCAAATGGGTCATTAATTAATCGCCGCAGGCAACGGGACGCAAGAGGAGTTAATCAGACTGGATGGATGGACTGCTGGGAGTGCGACACACAAAGCGCGCCTGCACACACGCCGTGCCCACTTTCACAAAGTATTGACATTTCTGAGACGTGAGCCTCCGGTAAGATGCGCATGAATAAAATTACAGAAAATAGCAGGAGTTGATGAAAAGCGGCTTGATCATTGATTCGCGTTGTCAAACTGTGCTGAGTGGCGGTTTCTTCTAGGGAAGAAACTTTGGTTGAGGCCTTGCCTCGGGCCATCAACATTCAGGGTAAGACAAGAGGATATCTTTTCTAGCGTGTGATGGTACACGGCTCAATCGTCGAGACTGCTGACAAATCATTTCCGTGAAGTATATACAAATAGGACTATCGACTTGGAAAACCACACAGGAATTGAATTGGCTGCATTTATACTTAAAAATAGTTTAAAAAGTAACGGGCCGGTCCCTGACAGGCGTGGGCGTCCTGAGGCATCGCTTTGACTGTTGAGACGGAGGCTGATTGTGAATGCAGACCTGTCTCTCAGACCTTTTCTGCTTTAAATGTGGGTTTCTCTTGAGAGCCATAGGCTCCCCCCCCCCCCCTTCTCTCTCCCTGTTTGTGCACTATCGAGGACAGATATATTTGGAGCAGGACTGAGGTAATTGCATGCACAAATGTTGGGAATGTTTGGAATCTGCAATCTGCACCAGCAGGAGAGAATACCAAATGTGTCCCGCACAACACAGGGGGCTGTGCTGATTATGAAGGGGTGGAGGGGGGCAACCATGATAACTATTGATTATGATTATAAATGTAGGGCTGCAACTAACAAATATTTTCATTATCTATTAATCTCACGATAATTATCTAAATGAATTGTTTATGTTGTTGTGTTTTTTTGTTTTTTTTTACAATTTAGCTTGTTTTACAAATCAAAACTTTACTGCCACATAAGATAAAGAAAAAAGCGTTAGCGTAAAAACACGTGGACGAGAAATCAAGGCATCAAACCTGTCCAGAGTATCACGAGTGAAGACGTTTTCTTTGATTTAACATAATGCTCTGTTCATATTTCTCCAGTAGATGGCAGTGTTTGCATCATTGCAGCCCATTTGGCAGCTACACCGAACCAGATCCAGCAATAGGAATGATTTATAGGTTCAGAGGAAGAAGAGATACAAAAGAACAGACGAAAGGCCCCGTTGTTTTACACCTATAATACGACCTCTTGAACAAACACTCGCTTCCTCCGCCACCGAGTCAGAGCGGAAGAGGTGTTTCTTCTTCGGACATCCTCTTTTTTTCCCCTTTAACCTCACATGCCTGACCTTTTGATGTCTGTCAGCAGGGAAGAAAGAGAGCAACGGGGAGGTGAGCTGGCCAACATGTCAAAGGACAGGACAGGGCCGGGCCGTGACAACAATGATACAGGATGCCAGTTGTTTAGTCCAGTGCACTCAGCACTATCTGATCTGCCAGAGGGACAACAAGAGGAAGGAAAGGTTGGAGCGAAGGCTCTCACCTTGGTGGTGGCGGTGGTGTTGGTGGTGGTATCGTGCAGAAAATGTGAAGCAGACTTTTCTGCATTAGATAATGCTGGCAGTAAACATCCCTGCATTGAAACTAATCATTTGTCTCTCTCCCTCATAATGTGAACGGATTGGCCAAAAGACATAAACCCTGCTGGGACGAAAATGAGTTGTGACTAGTATACCCAATATTTGCACTTCATCTCTGCGCAAATGAAAATATATATTTATTACGCGATCCAACAGTCTGAGAATAAAGCAGTAACAGAGTAAAGAAATGTTTTATGCTGTACTTACTGACTAAAAGGATTCATTTGTAATCAAATTTCCCTCCTTCATTAAGGTGATGACAGTCTGGGGACAATGGAGCCTGAGACGAGACCAACTACTGTAATTTAATTTAAAAGTATTTATGTCGCTCTGCTGAAGCTGCACAGCAGAGGGAGACAGACAGACAGACAGACAGATATAATTCTTCTGCCGGGTCATTAAAGTATACAGTGAAGTATTATATTTCATTATGATTGAATTTATTACTCTGTGCTTGCACTCAAGCAGGAAATTGCCCCAGTACCTGCAGACCATAAATGAAAGGATGGGACCGGAGCTTGTGACCTCCTTTACCTTTGATCGCAGGGACTGAATTCAAATTCATGGCAAACAGGGATTTCCCCCACCAGGTGGTGGTGCAGGCTTCCCATAAACATTCACAGGGACAGACTGAGACACAGAGAGGAGTGTGGACCTGCAGCCTGAACACAAAGTACCGTGTTCATGTTTATTCAACCACAAACACAGCCCGACTTCTTGCATTCAGTCCCAAGCCTCCGGGTGCATTTGTCGCCGTAGAAAACGGGAGATATTTACTGTGATTAGCAGGTACAGCAGCAGATAAGCTCTCAGGCCACTACAGTAGTTGATTCCACTGTTTGATTCCTATCTGGAGCTGAAGGTCAAGTGCGGTATTAGAGTCCAGCCACAGACTACTATGCCATTAAATGAAAACCTTCTGACTCAATTTTCTCTTTAACAACTCCAATAAATCAGAGAAGCGCCACCGCTGAGCGGAGCGTGCCTCTAACCCGGGGCTTGCCAGTTGTTCCCAGCCCGGCCAGTTAGTTCAGTATTGATTCTCTGTCTCGCTGTGATACCACTATAACCATCTGACCTATGAATGCTGAGCGCACAGCGCTGGCCTGAAATCCAAAGCACACTGCTCTCAGAAGGGGAGAGGAAACACCAAGGCTCAGCTCTGGGCTCCAGACGGGAGTGCTTTCAATAAGAAATTCTGCCCTCGAACTCATGTCCCTGTTTCTGTACCTGCTTTAGCCTCGACACCTTTAACCATATGTCTCGACACCCCCCCACACACACACACACTTAAAAACTTGCTCTCGTGGTGCTAATAAATCCTTCAGTACCTTGCAGAGATGTTGAGACTTGACAGGATGTTAAAATGAAAACATCGAAGGGCCTTCAGAGCAGGGATGAATTACCAAGCATGCCAATGGGGCCAGTGCCTAAGAGCATCTGACCACAGGGGCCTCAGACCTAGATAAACTGAGGGAAAGGCACCTTGGCACAGGAGTTGTTATTCAAAATAAAAAATCTAGCAGATGATTCAGAGAAAATAAATGATAGTCCAATAAGCAAGGAGGGCGGGGCTCTAGAGCAGTGGTTTGGGAAAAATGTAGCAACTCAGCATATTGTTTCCTGATGTTCACCGGTGGAATATTGGATTTTTTCAGGCCTTAAAAACCTTCTTTGGTTGAACTGATCAATTTATGTCCACACGAAAGACAAAATCTGTGCTGACGGGTCACAAGTGCACATTACTTCATTTCAAGAGGACATTGCAATGAAGTAATGTCCACTGACATTAAAATGAAGCGCTGTCCACTCGTGACCCATCAGCTGTTCACGCAAGCCTAAACTCCCGACTGACTCGGAAAAGATGTCCAGAGTTTAGAAGAAGTCTCGCACTTTCAGTGCAGACTGTGGGCTGCTTCTGAAACACAATGGAAGGATAACAAAAAAAATAATATTTCCATTCAGCTGCATATCTCTGCTTGCTCGGTCAGGCCCTACTTGTGTGATAAAATGATTATCCAGCTCAAGCTCAAGGTGTGTGCGGATCGGCTCCCATCTGTGCAGAAGTAATTACAGTTTCTCTCCACTCCCACAGTTATTGGGAACGATACCATAACTCTGAAAGTGAGACACTACCTACACACTGACCTGCCTGAACTAGAATAAAACACGTGCACATTCACACGCGTGCACAACCATGCAAACACACACAGAAACACCATTCTTAAAAATGACATATGCTCGTTAATTAGGCCTCATTTTGAGGGATTTATTGCACTCTAACAAGCATCAATGTGATTTAATACAGCAAGTAATATTATTTTTTACAGAACAATTTAAGACTTCTGGAATCTGTAAAACAGTAGTGAAAATGATCCAATATAGAACAATATATTAGTTGTGATAATCAACGTATTACCACCAGCAAACAAAGACATTAAATAATTCTTTAGGTTTATCCTTGACTGAGGGACAATCTGGGTATTTTAAACACGTTCCATAATTTAGCCATGTGAGAGTTCAGAGGTAGACCACAGGAATTGAATAAACACCAGACCAAATAATTCAAAAGGAAAGTCCTGGAAGACCAATTCAAGAACAACCGTTTGTGCTTGCACATGATCAGCTGTTCAGAGAAAGGGAAATGGCTTACATTAATTATGCATTTCATCTACAGATAGAACTTGACATGATTGATGAATAAATCTCAATATAAGTCATTTCAAAATCCCTTACACATAAAATAAATTTTCCCCCGTCCAACAGTCAAGAGATTTTTGGGAGGCATATCATCCACAGTTCTTATAACATTTATTGCATTGCCACATTCCCAAAGTATCGAGAGGCCAACCAATTATTGAGGACTTGAACATTTTTATTGCATTCGTGGAAAACATGTTTCTACAGACCACGTTTCCCAAGAGAGCCCCTTAGGTGATGTTATATACCCATCATCAGGCAAAGTGTGTCACGCTGCATTTCCTGGTCAGGGTGTGTTCATAAGGGTGTGTTTGTAAATCCAGCCTGACACGCTAACATTAAAAATACAAAATAACACTCCAATTTTAAAAAGAGCAGGATAAAAAGTCAAATTATTCAAATCTATCGAATTAAGAGAAACCAATTCTGCTCTGAATTGAAAACAATGGTGAGGGAGAGGGAGCAATAGGAGCCATCGAGCCCGGATCTCAAACAGAATTTAAATGCTCTACTGCACTTGCTGCCTAACCAGTGTTGATCTAGTGTGTCAACTATGCAAAGCAGAAATGTGACACTGGCATCAACTCACGACTAATCCGTTTTTCAAAATCTATTCCAACCATCTAAAAAAGGTAATTTTATGAACACACCCCATATGTACACACTTGCACCAAGACGGTAGTGCCATCCTAGCTAATTACACAAGGTCCAATGACATTTAAAATCCTTGGAATGTTATAAGAAAAATATATTTTAACTTGCATCTCCTATTGGAACATGATTGTTTGATTCCATTGTGCTGGTTCAGCGTATCCCAGAAGAAGATCTATTTAAAAACAGAGGATTAGCCCGTGTCCTGGTTGGTTGGCGCATGGTTTCTTGTTGCTGTTGTTTATCTTCTCCCGGCCGACGAGTCTACCTCGAAGGCCCCGTTGTCATAGTGACGCTGTTGTCTCTCCGGGTCAGATCCCGCTGGGTCAGTCAGTGGGACTTCGTACATGGGCTGTCCTCCTATCGCTGTGATCACAGTGACATCTGGTGGTGACTCAGCGGAAAGGCTCTCTTTTGTTTCCTCATCAACCCCCAGGGCCTTCAGGATGTCGCACTTACACATGGGGCAGGTCCTCCTCTCCAGCAGCCAGGGTTCGATGCAAACTTTGTGGAAGATGTGGTCGCATGTGAGCACCGTCACCACTTCCCCTGCCTTGTAGGACTCGATACACACGGCACACATGTGGGAGTCAGAGGTCGTTTCCTCATCCCCGGTCTTGAGTTTGCGTACTTGCAGACGTCCAATCGCTTTCTTGGCCTCCGACTTCAGCTTCCTCTCAGAGCGCCTGTGCGCGTTCAGACTGAAGAGACGGTTTGCAGAAATAAACACAAAGTAGGTGATGGAGGCGGCCGTCACAATGAAGAAGGCGATGGACAGGAAGTAAATCCAGTATGTGTCCATCAAGGGTCCGTGAGGGCTGCCTAAATCAATAAGCATCTGCACATCTGTCCCGTTGCCCACCAACTGCACAATCTGTAAGCCCTGAGAGTTGCCAATCATGATCGCCACAATATCAAATGCCTCCGAGTGTGCCATGTGAGTGGTGCTGTTGCCACTGCCGTCAGCATTATACACAACCACGCCGGCTGCTCCCTGGCGTTTGGCGGCATTGATCTTCTCACTGAAGGTGCAGTTGCCCCTTTTAACCAGGGCTATCCAAGGAGGGTAGCTGGAATTGCGATTGTAGACAGGATCTGAGCCACAGCCTTTAGGGTCCCCCCTGGGAAGCATAACAATGCCTGAGGCTTTCTCCAGGAGAGAGTTGCGACCATACACCCCACAGTCACAGTATTTGTCCACAGTCACGTTGTTGCTGTTATCGTAGCTTATTTCCACCACAGCTGTCCAAAACACCATGGCAGCTGAATAGTGAGCGAGCCCCGACAGACACAGCAAAAGCAGCAGACGGTGTTGTGTCGTCTTACCCATGGTAACGCTGGTCTTAAAAACAACAGGAAGCCCTTTGTTAGCGTCTTTAGCTTATTCAAAACTGCTTTGTTAGTCCCAGTTCCTGGTTTGTCCGAACAACAGCGGTCTGAATTCCGGCTACGGTTTCACCCAAGCTGCTGTCTGCCGTAATCTGATATGAGCCTTTGGTAACACAACACGAGTTATGCGTCAGCCACTCACCTCTCGTTATCTTCCTGAACCTTGAACACTCCTCACAGAGGGCAGGGTGCTGGTATTCAACAAGTAGAAGTGCGCAAAACACACAAACCTGTGATCCGTTTTGAGAGCCAAGGAACAGCGAGAAAGGCAAGACGCGATAAGCAAATGATAAGATTTTAGAGACATAGGTCAATTAGACGGAAAACACTCCTGTGAAACTCATAAAAGCTGCTAACTTCTCCTGTGTACGGATGAGCAGAGCAACAGGTCTTTCGAGTTTTGCTCGTTTCCTTCCCCTTTTTCTGTGACTGAGGTCACTGTTGTGAAAAAAACCAAACTGACTAGTATGACTCCACTACCCTGTGGTAATTCATTTTGAACGAAAAGACAGACACGTCTGCTTCCACCACACATTTTAACACACACACACACACACACAAACCCACACACACTTTATGAATGTGACCTTTAATAATCTATTTAAAACTGCACTTGCAAATAATAAAACGGCGGTTGTGTTTAGATACCAAGAAGCACTTAAAGCGCTTTATTCCACACATACCAGTTACAACGGAGATGAATAGGGTACTGCAAATATACAGTATATTGTAGCCACCTTTTTTTACTCAGCTCAAAGATGATGCCCTCCCCTTAGTGAAAAGTGGCAGTTTAAAATAAAATGTTAATTAGGGGGACATGTTATAGAAATAAAGTGTAGCACTAGTTGTTAATGTATTTAAATGTATTGGTTTGTTTCACAATTGCAAAGTTATACTACATATTTGTATCTGAATTAATATGATTATATAGTTAAACACGTTGGATCTCCATAACGTCCAGAATGGTCACACCCAGCTACACATTTACTTCACGTTAAAAAGTGATCAAACTAGAGGTGACTTGCAAGTGCTTTCTAAACCAATCCCATTATACCACACAGGGGCGCCATTTACTCAATGTTTATGTCCATCATTTGACAGTAAACAACACTGGTTTGAATCAATGGCATCCATCATAACAAAAGAACTATTTGCCTCCTCTTGGGGAGATCATGCCGGCCCTTCTAATACAATCACAATGCCAAGAAGATCTTTAAGGAATGAATCGTTTGACAATCTCAGGGATATTATCCTTTGCATTCATGTAACCTGCTACGGAGTGTGAACACGTGCAATCCTTTCAGTTTAGTGCACGGCAATTGACAAAAACAAATAAGGAAAGACACTTACGACTTGTTTTGAAGCTCAGTCTCTGCAGACAAGACTGTCCATACAGTCTGATGTCTCCTGGGCCGCATGCTGCCTGGTCTGTGTGGGGGTAACGTGGACATGTCCAAACAAGCCCCAGACCCGATCCCTCCCCACACACACCTTTTCTACAAGCTTAAGTTACATGTTGGGTTTAGCCTATAATAAATAAAAGGTGTAACATGAGTTATAAGAGTTGTAATATAAGTACAATACATGTGTAGCCTAACTGTAAAGTGGCACATCTATATTGTTATAGATCTTAAACCATGCAGGGTGGAAAGAGTACTAGAGTTGTATCCTCAAGTAAAAGTATGGTGAGGAATTTGTAGTCAAATACAAGTAAAATGACATTGATAACTAATCTATATTTAAAAAGGTAAAAAGTAGGTCAGGTATTCCGACTAAACGTTACTGCGTTATAATATTAGGGTAAAGAAAACTAATGTTGGCCTATATAATGCGCACGCGCACGCGCGCGCACACACACACACACACACACACACACACACACACACACACACACACACACACACACACACACACACACACACACACACACACACACACACACACACACACACACACACACACACACACACACACACACACACACACACACACACACACACACACACACACACACACACACACAGTGCTCCGTTGCGTAGAGAGACGTAGAGAGAGTTGGAGCTAAGAATACGTGTTTAAGAAGGAGAGTTGTAGTTCACCTGTCTGAACGCGAGGCTCGTCCACCGCGAAGTGCACGATATGACCAGTCCACCATGGCCGCTCTGTCCCAGTAGGCCCGTTACCAGTCCACTCAGCGTCTGTGTCCCAATATAACCAGTCCATTCAGCCTCTCTCCTTCCAAAACCAGTAAAAAGGACTCACACTCACCTCGCTGCAGGTAATTACGCCAAACTGTCTTCATGGGCATGTTAACTTTGTGCGCGTGAGTTAGACCCAGCATGCACCTGTGGTTCACGCGATGTCCGAGGTGCGTTTGATTCGGATCACTTGGCGTGCGGGTTTGGCGGTGCATTACAAATGACTGCTCCAATTAAGGAATGCAGACTGTTTGTTTAACGTGCACTGTGTAAAATGTGGATATTGTGTACGTGACGTCACCCGTTGGTTTCTGAAGAGCCGTCGCCATCCGCGGTGGAGTCCAGGTGACGCACCTCCGGTGAGAGCTAGCTACACACACACCTGTCACTCAAAGCGGCCGAAAGACCTAAATGTTAATGTTATTAAACGGGTGAGTTATATTAAAATGTAACCATTGTACCGTTGTTATGAACGGAGTAATTATCTATGGACACTAAACACGTTTTTTTCATCCAGCTGTAAATAATTATAATTATTATTATTTCTGCTGTAATGTTAACCTTTTAACATGTAGGTCTATGGAGTGACTCGCTTTTAGAAACGGCCTCTAGTGGCTGTTTGAGGAACAGTCATTATTTGCACTTTGATGGCTTTAAGTTTTCAGCACTAAATCTTTAGTTGTTTTTTTTAACCTCTAGTCTGTATTGGATACTACTTAAATGCGGTAATTAACTTTCACCTTTTTGTTTTTGTTGACTAATTACTATTTTTGAAAAGATGAAAATGAAAAGAATAAAACGTTGTCACAGTAACGAGAGTATAGTCTAAATACAATCTAACCCTGAAACCAATATACATAGTCCTATTCATTTATATTGACATAGATCTATATATGGGTGTGTGATGGGCTCCGGATGAAAGCTCCGATCTCTTTGTCACACACACACACACACATGACCCCTATATATATATATATATATATATATATATATATATATATATATATATATATATATATATATATATATATATATATATATTATAGTGTTATATTCATTCCTCGTTTTATAGTGACCTAAAATGATTTGATTAGCTAAACCCTGTCAGAAGGCTGTACCAAAACTGCTTGAAAATATACTTTATTGACACTTTATTTGTAGCCACTAATGCACATGAAGGTAACGCATAAAGTTGATGTTGATTAACATATGCGTCAAAGCATTGTTGTAAAAGTCGCTGTCTAACCTGCAGAGCTTCAGACCGTATACCCTATTTGTAAATACATTTCTGTTAAGATTTCTTTTACCAGAAAGAAAAGAAATACTTTTCCACAATCAAAGATGTGCGTGTGTGTGTGTGCGTATGTTCAAGTGGGTTTCATCATGAATGGCTACACCCCTGATATGCCTCAGGCTGCAGCGTGTTCAAGTCTACTGGAATGACTCGCAACTCGTGCCCCCCCCCCCCCCCCATTCTTGGTAGGGCCAGACCTTAAAGGACGCTTTCTCGCCCCAATAATCTCTCTCTGCAGCTTGTAGTCGTAGTGTGTAGTGTTAGATGCGGCGCTCACAAGCAGCTTCAGTCCACGTTTCATCTTTTTTTTTGCAAGCTTGTTAAGAGTAAAGAAACATATGACTCCTTGGAATACTTGCTAATTTCACCTCATTGACTCCAATGACCATGAATAAGATTAGACCTGCAGCTCTGCAGAAAAAGAGGAAAGATTTTATCCCTTACTTTTTAGGATTTGTAATATTTTTATATTGCACGGTCCATCTTGTGTCATTCACAGCAAAAACAGCTCAGGAAACCCATCCAACCAGGGTGCGTCGGGCGCTTGGTAAGACTCACCATTCTCTGTGAGATTTTGCTTACTTTAGTATGCCTTCTTTTTCAATCTTCCATACTTGTCCGAAATACATTTGTTTTATTTGTTCTAATCCGTTTACTGTGTCATTACAAATGTCACAGATTCGTGTTTTTACAAAGTATGAGTAATCAATTGTGGCTCAGCCACTGTGACAGTGTTTGCTCTGTAATCCTCATGTCTTATTGGCATGAAAATACCGTGAAACTGCCATTTAGAGCTCAAACAATCTCAGAGCGGTAGGCTGCTGCAGCAACAGGCTGGTTGTTTGGGGGGTGACAGGTTCTGTTAGTGACGTGTGTGTGTGTGTGTGTGTGTGTGTGTCTGTCCTGTTGTTTCAGAGAACGAGACGGAATGCATCTCATCACACTCCTCCGAGTTTCCCGGGGGATTCTTCACGATTCAGGAGAGGAAGGACGGAGGGCTCGTTATTTATTTCATGATTATCTTCTACATGCTCCTGGCCGTTGCGATAGTCTGCGACGATTACTTTCTGCCTTCATTGGAAGTGATCAGTGACCGTGAGTGGCACATCATCCGTTGCAATGCGTCATCACATGAACTGTAATGCTGTGATATGATCGTGGGAGTCATGAGGATTTACAAGATTGCTACTACTACAGGCAAAAGATTTGGCTGCACTGATATTGTAGCGGCAAACTAAATATGTGGACAGATTTAGTAGGATTTTAATAAAAAGAAATGACTGTGTATTAATCTGTCTATTCATTTGATCAAATAATCCCTTAATTAAAGTTCTGAGAGCCCATGGAGATGTCTTCAAATGTCTTATTTTGACTGACTAACAGACCAAAAATGTGAAAGCAGAAAATCATCACATTTTAGAAGCTGAAACCAACACATATTCAGCATTTGTTCTTGATTG
This sequence comes from Cyclopterus lumpus, assembly GCF_009769545.1. Classification (NCBI taxonomy): domain Eukaryota; kingdom Metazoa; phylum Chordata; class Actinopteri; order Perciformes; family Cyclopteridae; genus Cyclopterus; species Cyclopterus lumpus. Next base: position 23,497,153 of record NC_046968.1, read on the forward strand.
AATGATAACAATTAAGCTGTAAACTTAACTAATAAACTTACAGGGGGGTGGACAAATAACATACCGGTACAATATGCATTACCATACTTTAGATATGGCCCCTAAAATAAATATATCGGTTTTCGTTGCCTGATCTTATTAGAGGTTGTTTGTGCTACTGTTGCATTGGACTGTGTATAATCAGGTGCTTCTATTATTTCGTAAAGTGTCTCGTGCTCTCTGTGTCTCACGTGTCTCCTTCAGGCCTGGGTCTGTCTCAGGATGTAGCAGGAGCCACATTTATGGCAGCTGGAAGTTCTGCACCTGAACTGGTCACAGCCTTTCTGGGTAATCATTAATATTTAATAACTACGTCGATGGTGACACCAGCATGCGTATCCACTGTCCCCGTGACTCCACCACCCTTTGGGAACACTAAGGGGACTGTGGCCTTTTGATTCTTTTTTCGTGATGACTCTTCCACATTGTCCCCCGTCCTCAGAGCTAAGACGTGCCTTTTATTTGTTCCAGGTGTGTTTGTGACAAAGGGCGACATCGGGGTCAGCACCATCGTGGGATCAGCGGTCTACAACCTGCTGGGGATCTGCGGAGCATGTGGACTCTTGGCCTCTGCGGTACATTACGACACACTCACACACTCGCGATATGCAGGCAAAAAGGCTAACTACGTGTAAGAGCGGCACTTTTACTGGGTCAAACTGAATCGTTGTGCACCGCGGGTTGTGTAAGTTGATAAAATGTGTATTTTTGTTTCCTTCATCAGGCTGGGCGCCTCACCTGTTGGCCACTGTTCAGGGACTGCCTGGCATATGCCATCAGTCTTTCTGCTGTTATTGCCATCATTTCTGATAACAAAGTGTACTGGTGAGTTTAAGTGTGCATCAAGATCTGGTTGATCTTCAGACCCAAGGTGGTTGTAAACGCCCGTCAGATACAGCTGTTTATTGCGTCTTGTGACACCGAAAAGAACAAGTGAAAACTGATCTAGTGCAGCACAGGACTGTGACTCACTGGCATTTATTACACTGGCAGCACAGCGCAATAAATGTTCCCCAAATAGGACGATGGCACATCATAAACAGCGGTGTTTGTTTATGAAAGATTTCCACTCGTATTATGTACATTTGGTTATCACGGTGAGACACGTTGTTTGCTTGTAAAGAGCACTGCTTTTGTTATTGTCAAGATACAGAGTTTCATAAAAGCAGAACCTCATTCTTGTGATGTAAAATAAATATTTATCAAAACCAAACTGCACTAAATAGTAACCAAAAACAGGAACTGCCAAAACAATCCCCTAAAAAAGGTGCTAAATTCAACATTCAGAGTATTAATATAGCAGCAAATAACTATTTGCTATGTTATATATATATATATATATATATATATATATATATATATATGCTGTGCTATATAGTTATATCTAGTCACTCTCCCTCTGTGTGTGTGTGTGTGTGTGTGTTGTAATACTAGCTTCTCCGTTCCTTGTTGACATAGCCGGGCCGGCTGAGTGCTTTTCAGTGCATGTGAGCGTGACCCGCTGGCTAGCTTACAGCTGTAATGGCGTTGTCGCCATTACAGCTGTAACCCGTGGTTGATCCTCTAATTGATTAAATATTGCCAGAGCTTTTGACCTACTATACTTACTACTAATTTTGGTTCACCAAAGCTCAGATGTTGTCATTTGGCCAAGTCCCTTTCGCTGAACGTAGGTCTTGGGATTCTATCCACCGCTCCAAATGTTGCGTTCACAGGTACGACGCCGCGTGTCTGCTGCTGGTCTACGCCGTCTACATCGTGGTGCTGTGCTTTGACCTCCGCATCAGTGAGTTCGTCCTGAGGAGGCTGAGCCCTTGCTGCACCTGTCTGGCTAAAGGGCCGGGTGAGAAGACCGAGACGCAGCCTCTGATGGGCTGGAGCGACGAAACCAGTCTGCGAGTCCATAGCCGCTCCCGAACAGACAGCGGGATCTTCCAGGACGATTCGGGATACTCTCACCTGTCCCTCAGCCTGCACGGCCTCAATGAGATTCCCGAAGGTAAAAAAACATGAGTCTTCCTTTTCCGCTATTTTAAACACGTGTCCATCTTGTGAAGTCCACTTGCCTGTTTGACCTTCATGGCCCCCCCCGCCCCTCACCCCCCGATGACCCGACACACAACCACTCGTAGCATGTCCCTCTGCTCGCCTTCCAGCAGAGCATAAAAGTGTGTTCGCCGTGCCGGAGAGCGACCTGAGGCGGATCCTCTGGGTTCTGTCTCTGCCCATCATCACTCTGCTTTTCCTGACCATCCCCGACTGCAGGAGGAGGTTCTGGAAGGGATGGTTCATGGTGACCTTCTTCATGTCAGCGGTCTGGATCTCAGGCTTCACGTACATGATGGTGTGGATGGTCACTGTTGTCGGTGAGATCATCGTTTGAACTTTTGCATAACTGTTATGAGGGCGTGAAGGATCTGCTCATTTCCTCTGTGTTTTCAGTTTAGCTGCAGGTGTAAATCTCATGCACCCCGTTAAGAGAGCCTTTGTTGATCACAAGCGCCTGGAACTTGTGAGAAGAAATGTCAGATCTGCAGAGTCGAATCACATGTCGGTCTGCTGGCTAATTCCTGGGATGCCATTGTCCCGGAACGTTAAGAGGGGGGCTCTTGTAGCTCCAGTGGGCCATGTGCATAACCAGGATTACAGCCTGCTGCTCCCTGAAGGAAACAGTCATGTGAGCCCTGTGTGTAGGTACAGAAGAACCCACAGGCACTGGTCCAAGAACATAAAACGGAACCTAAGATCAGGCCAAAAGGGGGTATCTTGATCATGTGACGGCGCTAGGCCTACTGGAGTATAATGAGATTATTATCCCGTTGTTGTCAGATAGGCTCACATGGAGGGAGAGTTTAGTCTTATGAAAGAGGGACTGAGCAGGTACTCAAACATGCAGCATGCCATGGAGAATGTTGGAAACGTTCCCGTGGCTGTGGTTCAAAATATCTGGACTCACTGAGTATTACACAAGGTCGTGACCTCTGTAATATGTCTGGAAATGTGGGTGGTTTATAGTGACATTAAAAGGATTTAAAGATGACGCATATTACACCTGTTGGGTTTTTGTATGGATTGTTCAAATATTCTTAGACTGCATTGAAACAAATCAATAAACTCAAAAATTAAAGGAAGTAGTCTCCGCCAGAATTACACACAATGTATTAGAAAACATTCACAGTACATAAGAATGTACACATTGTAGAGTTAAGATAGTGGCTTATCGAAACTTTCTTAGGGGGGGCGTGGTTCCGCCTTTGGAATTTGGTCTTGTGACCTCAGTATTTCTAAAATCCTGCTCCAGCCCTGCCTCGAGTGATTATTTATTAACCCTATAATGGAGATTATTTATTAACCCCATCGCTACAGTAAAGATCAGCTGCTGGTCTCAGCCAATAGCTAGCTTGATGTTATTGTTGGATGTGGACTTTGATTGTGGATTTTATTGTGTTGGCACAGGCGAGACCCTTGGCATCCCCGATACGGTTATGGGACTCACTCTCCTTGCTGCTGGGACCAGTATACCCGACACCGTAGCCAGTGTGATGGTGGCCAGAGAAGGTAAACACCAGTGTCCCGATGCATCGGCTGCAATTCACAGCCAAGGTGGTAGATGGTAAAATGGGCATTTATACTTTTAAAAAGTAATTTACACTACGTTTATACAATGATGGCAGAGTTCACCATACAAGGTGCCAAACTGCTAATCAGAATCTAATTTATATACTCAATCGCAGCAATTTTGGGTTCAGTATTTTGCTCAAGGAACAGCCGGGGTCGACCCACCGATCTTCCGATTAGTGGACAACCTGCTCTACACCCATATTTTAATGCCAGCCATAACAAAACAATTAAGAGTAATGCGTTTCCTAAATTCCTTCTATATAGTCGGGCACTGAGCTCTTGCTGGAAGACATTTAAGTGGGAGCTATTGATTACTCATTCACTTTGCTGACTCACTTTCCCATAAAAGAAAATACTTATATCATCTTAGCGAGACCAGTCTGTAATCATGTTTTCGGTTCATCAGGGAAAGCGGACATGGCCATGGCCAACATTGTGGGCTCCAACGTGTTCGACATGCTGTGCCTGGGTCTGCCTTGGTTCATCAAGACCGTCTTCGTGGACACCAACAACCCTGTAGAGGTCAACAGCACTGGACTGGTCTACATTTCAGCCACGCTCCTCCTTTCCATAGTCTTCCTTTTCGTAGCCGTTCACATTAACGGATGGAAGTTGGACTGGAAGTTGGGACTGGTTTCTCTCTTCTGCTACATCGTCTTTGCCACTCTGTCCATCCTCTACGAGCTGGGGATTATCGGGAATAATCCCATAAAACTGTGCGGGGACTGAGATCTGACTGAACCCAGACTGAAGCCGCATTGACTCAAACAACTGCCCCAAAAAAATAAAAATAAAACTTAACTGTGAAGTGTAAAGGAAATATGGTCCCACTCACATACTGTTAAGATACCGTGCCGTAGAAGACGTGTGCTGGTCACATCTCATGAAGAGAAGGATCTTAGAAGGATGAGCCGTCACACAAGTGACTGCCGAGTTTAAAATCCAGAATTGACGAGTCAGAGTCAAGTAATAAAAGGTGTCAACTAAACTTATTTGGCCTTGTTCTCCTTTTGAAGTGGGTTACTTAAGAAAAAGAGGGATAAGCTTTTACGAGCAGGTCTCAATCGCTTGCCAGAAAGACAGCAAATGGAAACAATTTAATAAAAACGTTGCTTGTTTTCTATCTAAAAAGTCAAACTTAGTAAAACAACGGAAATACATTAAACTGCCCATCCTGTTTTACTAAAACTACCACAAATCTTGGGAGTTCTGGCACTTGTGTCACAGTCCTATCCCGATACAATGCATGTCTCTTCTCTTCTGTTCTCACTTTGTGGTTCATGTGGAGAGACCCACTCAAGAGGCCACTGAGTGGCAGTCATGAGCAATAATGAAAAATGGAAGGAGATTTTACAACCACAAAGGTTTAAAAATTAAAAAGTTTATTTGTCCAAATAAACTTCCTGACAAATTAAAAAGGGGTTACAAAACAAAAGAGCTATGTAGTATATATATAAACCAAAAAAAAAAAAAAAAAAAAAAAAAAAAAACACAAAAACAGTGGCCACATGGGAGATATGAAATAATTGTGTTTTTAAAACAAAACAAAAGATCATTGGCAAGAGGGCTGAATGTGGAAGTGTGTTAGCGTGACTTCTACAAAAAGATGTAGGCGTTCCGGTCGATGCGGACGTCCACCTCTCGGCCGTTGATCTTGGTTCCATTCATCATCCTGCAGGCCTTCTCAGCGCTATCTGGACAGTCAAATCTCACCGTTCCACAGCCCTTTGACTTTCCGTTCTCCATCTTGATCTCTGCGAACATCACCTGGCCTGCAGTAGACAAGAATGAGCAATGAGTGCATTCTGAAACCGCGACGTTTCACACAAACCTACAATGTTTGCATTCTGGTCCACAGACGGCTCACGAGGAAACGGCAGAGAGAGATATGCGAGATGTGAGCGGCTCGTAAATTTAGCAATAAAGATTGAATTCATACTGAACAAAAGACATACCGCAGTGACTGAACTTCTCCTTCAGCTTTTGCCATGTCAGATCATAGGACAGCTGCAAAACACAAATGAATACTTAACAAATAACACGTTTGTCAACATTAACATATTTGAGGCTCGGCGAAACTGGTATTAAAAATATTGCAATTAAAAAGATGAGTGCATCAATAACGCATAGAGTACAAAATGTATCAATACTGGGGCATCAAAGCATTAAGAGTAAATGCATTAATCAATGAAAGCCATTAAATAAGTGTGGAGGTCTCTTAACTCCAATCATTGTTAAAAAAGGACTTCTATACCAGCGGAGCTCTCACATGATCCACACTTACATTTCGCACAAAGATCTGACAGCCTGCTTTGGACCCGGAGCTCCGGTCAGACATGCCGCCTCCCCCCAGGTGACTCGGCCCCCCGCCTCCATAGCCGCCAAAGCCACGGTTCATGTCCATTCCTGACATGCCCATGCGGTCGAAGCTTGACCCCATCCGGTCCATCGACATATTTCCCATTCCAACACCTGCAATTAACACACAACATTAACATTACAGAACGATTTAAACTGAAATACTGAATATCTTTTGATATTCTGCATATCGAAACTGCTATTCATTAAAAATTATGACTTTCAACATCTTATAGAAATAAAGTGTTTCATTCATTCAGTCCAATGACATATCACTGTGCCTCTTGGTATTCAGTCCCCTCAACATCGTCTGTCAGAGTCCAATGTCACTCTGACATCGTTTGAACGGGAAGAGCAGATTTTTTTACCCTTCAACAGATACATAAATTATCTTGTGAATATAAAATACAAAGTTTCTTTAACACTCAATTCCATTATTAATTTTTTTGTCATACAACTCCATGAGCCAAGTGCAAAGCATCGGGTTTTGAGCAGCAGTGAAAAAGGCCGGCCGAAGTGGAGGAGAAATCAGAGGTGCGTGGTGAATAATAAATACAGCCAATTACATCACTGCTCTTGTGGTTCTGGAACCGCTGTGCCAATCAGTGAGATATGACATCAATACAATAGATCAACGGTGAAGAGCTGCACGACGTGAACACACAGCACCACACATCGGCATCCAAAAGGCAGACGCTGTGCTTTTCTTACTGAATTTGTAGAATGCGGAAAGAAAGAATAAAAAATGTAAAAAAATATGTCGCTGAAGTTCAATAGATGGCCATAAAAAAATGCAATGCCATTTCAGTTTTAAAATTAACGGTACCACGCGTCATAATGGTGACATCATATTACAATGTAAAACAATAACGTCCAAATTGATACGCCATCTGACAAACCGCGTTATAATGGACGAGTCTGCTGTGTGTAAAAGTTTATTCTTTTATCCTAGCTTCATGTGTACACAATAAATCTTTTTTTTAAAAAGAAGATAAACCCTGCCTGGATCGCCGTGCTTAATGGCAATGATAATAACTACGACTGCTGGACGTTGGCGGCCAAGAATTTGTTCAATATAAATTTAAATTATAACTTAGAAGACATATTATAAATATATATAATTTTCAGGTTTCCTCATTCTCGACCCACACAACATGCACTAATTAGATTGTTTCTAATGCCGTCGGTCTGGCTACACACAAGCATGTGGGATGGTTATGGCCCTTATACAGTATGGAATATAGATCACTCTTGACCCTACTTCGCCCAATCCTCCTTTTACATGAGCAGCCGTATAAACTGCAAAAAAAGACTATAAAACGGTAATAACGGTAATGGCTAATAACTTTCAAATGTCCACAGTAATAAAGAGGCCCGGGAGGCTCTGCTAGAGAGCTAACTGACTGTAGCGTACAAGTACCTCCAAAGTTAATGGTCATCTACAAAATGGGGGAGGAATTGACGAGTTTCAATTATAATATCCACGTATTGATACATATTCATGCTAAATATTGGAAACGGCTTTAAACTAATTAAAGTTGACACACAAAAACTCTTGCTAAAAATCGAAAATTGCATGACTTCAACATTGTGTAAACATTTGTGTTATAACCAAAATGACATTGAACATCGGTATTTTTCCAGGTGTCGGGAAAAGCTTAGAAATTCCAGTATCATAACACTAGAATTGTTTTAACATAATTTAAAAAGATGCAGATGAAATATCTAAATACCTAATCCAGTCCCCATGTGCCCCATGCTGCTCATGCCTCCTCCAAAACCTCCACCTGAGGAAGAGAATGCAAGTCGGTGTAGATTAGGCCATAGCTCAACAATTTCACAGCCTGGACACAAAAAGCAAACCCTAAATCTCATCGTAACTCAAAACCAATCTACACAGAGGAACATGCATCAGCTGTGCCTGCAGTGCAAGTATGAAAGGATTCAGGGTTGTTTCACTCACCCATTCCTCCAAAAGATTCACCAAATCCTCGATTCATTGGCATGTCACTGTGGCCAAAGTCACGATCCATCCCGCCCATTCCTGCCCGGTACATATCTCAACACAGAACGAAAACCAAAGTAACCTTAGACATAAGTTACCAATAACCCACAGGTTTACAGTACAACAGCCTAGAGCTGGACCTCATCTCTGACCAGTATGAGGGAATACAATACGCTCACTTACCTCCCATCCTGCCACCTGGAGCCATGTCTCTCCCTCCAAAGCCACCACCCATGTTGCCCATGTTGCCCATGCTTTCCATGCCCCCAAAGCCCCCGCCACCACTCATTCCTGTCAAATGCAGCACTTGGTTTGAACATTAATCTCTCCTTCCCTCCACAAAAAGATGACAATGGTTTTTTTCACAGGACGTGTTAGTAGCAAAAGCCTTACCTCCTCCGAGTCGGTTCATTCCACCATACGCTTGAGCATCCATACCTATGGCAATAGAAAAGTCAGCCAGGCCAAGCAAAAGCACATACTTTATCCATTTGTATGTAGTCTAATTTTCAAACACTGCACAGAGGTGATTCTTTTGGCACAATGTCAGGTAAGGTTGTCCTGTATTTCAGCTGGTAGGCTGGTCGCCAACATATTAATTATTACAGACCAACGTTCAAAGCAGCTGCCTTTTGATGTTTACGTGTTGACGAGCTAGTGGAGCAAGCATCCGATTCTCTCTGATAAGCATTTGTCTATAGAGACAGCGTAGCATGTGATGCACCGTGTCTAGGATGTGGAAGCATTTCTGCACAAACATAACTGACCTCCGGGCCCCATTGAGCTAATGCCGCCGCCGCCTCCTCCTCCACTCACTCCGCCTCCTCCTCCTCCACCCACTCCTCCGCCTCCTCCACTCAGACGGTTGGCATTTATAGGCTGCCCTCCTGGTCCCAGTCCCATGCCAATACCACCTAGTCCCCCTACACACAAAATACAAAAAAGATGACAGTTTGAACTATGGGATTTACTAGCACAAATAACAGCGAGAACATAACATAAAGGAATGAAATTAATATATATATTCTATATCTCCACATCTTGTTTTGGGGTCAGCAAGTCTTTACTGTGAGTGCAGACATCTGTCCATTCCACTAATAAACAAGCAAACCATAACATGGGACGCTGCACAAGCACTTTCACAAGACAACTACTCCTACTTCCAAGAAATTAATGTTTTACAATATCATAAAATACAACACTAAACACAATACAAACTGCATATTTTCAATCTATAAAAAATATTGTATAAAATAGCGTCTCACACATACAGTAATAAAATCAACCTGGCCTCTTAAAGGCATGCCAAGGAATTTGCTTGCCATATAAGTTTTTAAATATTTAACTGAACCACTAGTTCCTTTATCGTGCCTTTGCGTGTGAAGCAGCTTGCAGTTGACGTTAAAAGGCCGCCATCTATCACACCTACATTATACTGAACATACGTGGGTGGGCCTTTTAAAACGTCACTGTAAAATATCAATGCAATTTGAACAACATGTGCAATATGTTCCCAGAGGGTAACATACATCTTCCACTGACCATTTTAGTGTGAGACACAATTCACTGAGATTATTACTATGGATAGAAGTTTGATAACAACTGACAGCAGGAAAACGGTGTACTCACGAGGTAACTGAGGTGTTTTTTCCACTTGGCGGAAATCATCAGGAGGAACAGATTTCTCATCCTGTAAAACCACACAACAAATGTTTAAATTTGTTTACACATCCCCTTCAGCTTAACTTACATACGTAAAATCAACTTACCAT